>NC_057750.1:18573508-18629126 GCF_004010195.1 Chiloscyllium plagiosum
CCGCAGTCCCCGGTCCTAGCCTTCCACTCCACCAACCTTCGGATCCAGCACATCATCCTCTGCCATTTCCACCACCTACAAACAGACCCTGACACCAGGGATATATTTCTCTCCATGCCCCTATCTGTGTTCTGGAGAGACCATGTCCATTGCGACTCCTTGTTAGGTCCATTTCTCCCACAAAAATCACCCTCCACACTCTGCACCTATCCCTGCCACTGCAATAAGTGCAAAACCTGAACCCACACCTCCCCCTTACCTCCATCCAAGCCTCCAAAGAATGCTTTGACATCCAATCTACCTGCAATTCCACACATGACATCTACTGTGTCCGTTGCTCCTGATGTGGTCTCCTCTACAGGACACCAACTTCAGGACGTTTCAGAGAACATCTCTGGGACAATTGCACTAACAAACACACTACCCGGTGGCTGAACACTTTAACTCTGCCTCCCACTCCGCCAAGGACATGCACATCCTGGGTCTCTTCCACCGTCAAACCCTAACCACCCTACACCTAAAGGAAGAACGCCTCATCTTCCATATTTGGAGCCTCCAACCACATGGGATCAATGTGGATTTTACCAGTTTCCTCATTTACCTGCTCCCCACATTAGCCCTGATCCAATCTTCCAACTCAGCACCACCCTCTTGAACTGTCCTACCTGTCCTTCTCTATCTGCATATCTGGGCAGCATGGACGAGTTGGACTGACAGCTCTGTTTCCATACTGTACATCTCTATGGCTCTCTGACTCTCCACGATCATCCCTCAACCGATGAATCTCCTGTGAAAAGAGAACCAGCCTACTCAGCGCTCCCTATACCTCAAACTCTCCAATTCCACCCACATCCTTATGAATCTTATCTGAACCCTTTCAACTTTAACATCATCCTTCCTATACGAGGAAGACGAGAATTGTTCACAGAATCATGAAACTGTGCCTCCCCCCACGTCTTGTATAGCTGCACCACGACGTGTCAAATTCTTTCCTCAATTAATTGACCAAGGGAGGCCAGTGTGCAAAATGCCTTTTTTACCACTTGTTACATCTGCGACTCCACATACAAGGAACTAGGCACGTGGTCACTTCCTTCGGCAACATTTCCCAGGGTACTATCATTAATTGTCCTGCCCTGATATGCCTTACTAAAATGCAAAGGCTGACAACCATCTAAGTTATACAACATCCATCACGACTTAGCCCATTGGCCCATCTGATTGACGTCCTGTTATACTGCCAACTCGACTAGCTATTTTGGTGTCATCTGCAAGCTTTCTAACAATGCCTACAATATTCACACCCAAATCAATTTTGAAAAACAATGGACCCAGAACTGGTCCTTGTGACACATCACTGTTCACAGGCCTCCAGTCTTAAAAACAACCCTCTACCACCACTCTCTCACAGGGGAAAGTGAGGACTGCAGATGTTGGAGACCAGAGTTGAAAAGTGTGGTGCTGGAAAAGCGCAGCAGGCCAGGCAGCATTAGAGGAGCAGGAGAATCGACGTTTCGGGCATAAGCCCTTCTTCAGGAATGAGGCTGGTGTGCCAAGTGGGCTGAGATAATAGGTAGGGGGGGAATTTGGGGAAGGGGCGCTGGGAATACGATAGGTGGAAGGAGGTGAGGACGAGGGTGATAGACCGGAGAGGGGGTGGGGACGGAGAGGTCGGGAAGAAGATTGCAGGTCAAGAGGACGGTGCTGAATCCAAGGGTTGGGACTGAGATAAGGTGGGTGGGGAGGAGAAATGAGGAAGCTGGAGAAATCTACATTCATCCCGTGTGGTTGGAGGGTTCCTAGGCGGAAGATGAGGTGCTATTCCTCCAGGCATCGTGTGGCCAGGGTCTGGCGATGGAGGAGGCCAAGGACCTGCATGTCATTGGTGGAGTGGGAGGGGGAGTTAAAGTGTTCAGCCACGGGGCAGTTGGGTTGGTTGGTGTGGGTGTCCCAGAGGTGTTCCCTGAAATGTTCCGCAAGTAGGCGGCCTGTCTCCCCAATGTAGAGGAGACCACATCGGGTGCAGCAGATACAGTAAATGATGTTTGTAGAGGTGCAGGTGAATTTTCGACGGATATGGAAGGATCCATTGGGGCCTTGGAGGGAGGTGAGGGAGGGAGGTTGGGTTGGTAGGTAGTGTGGACCTGACGAGGGACTCCACACCAACCCAACCTCCACTCCCGGCACCTTCCCCTGCAACCACAAGAAGTGCAAAACTCGTGCCCACACCTCCCTTTTTTTAAGCTCAACACTACGTAAATTCCTCTGGCATTGTATTTCAGGCTTCTACCACTTTTCACATAGGAAAAATACCACTTTTCACATAGGCAGGTCACATCCTGCCAAACATCTTTTGCATCCTCTGCGATGCCTCCAGATCATTCCCATAGTTTTGAGACCAGAACTGCACACAAAACTTCAAATGTGGCCTGACAAAAGTTTTATACTTTACGAGGAAGCAGCATTTTCTGTAACTATCATAAAAGGCAACCCAGCAGTTCACCTTTCATTCACAACTTGAAGGGAGAGTTTACTAAAGTTTCTGTAATAATGGTAGAAGTATCCTGACCTAGGATTGTAATGGGGTACCTGAAGCTACCTCGAGGAGACCATGTCTTACCATATTTCTCAAAAAAGGTTTAAAGTTAGATTGCAAACGAGGAACGTTTAAGTTAATCATGCAGCTTTGCCAGATCAAAAAAAGCTTTTAAAGCAATTTGAGAATTACGGACGTCAACATTGAACTGATGAGCCTCTCAAGATGACAGTGATCTATATCAGAGAAGTGAATTCAAGTGGATCCCAAAATGAAAGTGTTAGCTTGAAGGTAAAGAATCATTTATGATATGCCACCTAACTATTAGCTTTGCATGGAAGAATTTTTTTTATTGCACGTTCTTTAGAAAAAAAAACAGCGTGAGAGCAGCTAGGAGAAAAGAAGAGATAAAACATGTCCTAGGTTCGATTCTCTTTTACCTTCTTTTTCTCCACCACATCTCCGACTGTCTGAATTTTCTGATCTCTTTCTTTCCACATCTCTTTATAAGCTGTCAAGTCGCAGACTACCTATTGGACTCGTGTTGCAATCTCAAAATTTCCTGGACAGTGTGTAAAACACACCAAATGGTTATCAAAAGCTAAAGAAGAGTTATTGAACTTCAATGTCACAAGTGAAAAATGCAAGTCACAGAGGTGAGTTGGGGTGATCTACAATCATGAGATATTAATGGAGGTTAGCTCAATGCCAAATGTTGGATCATAGAATTCCCCTACAATGTGAAAACCGTCCATTTGACCCAACAAGCTCACATCGATCCTCTGAAGAGCAACCCACCCAGACCCATTCCCGTACCCTATTACTTGACATTTACCCCTGACCAATACACGTAACCTACACATTCATGAACACTATGGGAAATTTAGCAGGGTCAATTCACCTATGCTGCACATATTTAGATTGTGGGAGGAAACTAGAGCTCCGTCAGGAAACCTACACAGACACCGAAGGGAATGTGCAAACTTCACAGACAGTCACCCGAGGCTGGAATCGAACCCGCATCTCTGGTGCTGTGAGATAATAGTGCTATCCCAAAAAGAATTCATATATCAGAGAGTAGTTGAAATGCTGAAAGACATAAAGTGAATTCAGGAGATCTGTAGCACACTTTCGTTTAGCTCCAAAAGACGTGAATGAAGCTATAAGATCGTATAACACATAAGGATTCTTGCCTTCAACCAAAATATAAAACTGGTTTGAAAGTCAGGCAATTACGGAAGATATGATTGATTTAATAGCTCTTTTTGGTAATAATCTGAAATCCAATGGCGTAGTTCCTTCAAACGATGGAAGTTCGAACTTCTCTTTAAATGTGGATAGTCTTTATTTGGATGATAATGTCAGAGTTAAGGAGGGCAGAAAGCATCAATAAGAAGGAATTGTCGAAGCCTTATTCAGAGGGAGGGGCGTGTCCAAAGACACATCACTTGCTAGGTTTTCATCAATATAATAAATGAGCAGACTGGGACTTCCAGGAGTCCACACTTCTATTTATGCTCCACTGTGTACTCGGCGAAAGATTTTAAGTTTAAAATGTATCTGTTCCTGGGATTGATGATCTCGTTTTATTGTAAGTGAATTAGTAAAAACAGTAAATCTGATTAATAACCTTGTTCGACATTTTTCTTCCGACAATATAATTCTGCCTTCGTCTTTCTCTGTATATTTTTGCCCTACTGTCGTTCTACAACTTGAGGGTCTATTTTGTTCTCATTTCCCGAAAGTCAAATTTACTAACTTTCCACCCCCACACCCGTTTCTCTTTTTTTTCCCAGATGCAGACTCACAGACTATCCACCAGACTCCCGCTGTTGTCTCCAGTTCTCCCGGGAAAGAACTGAAACTGAAGTGCACTGTTCAGGGCACTAGTAACCCTGACATGTACTGGTACAGACAAGACTTCGGGAAGGGGCTACGATTTATGTTTTACTCCAGGAGTACAACTCACATAGATCCAGAAGAGCCAGTGGATGGATTCACCGCCAAGAGGCCGAGTGACTCTGAGTTCAACCTGCACACTTCCAGCCTTCGAGTGGATCACTCGGCCGTGTATTACTGCGCCTGGAGTATTCACAGTGACTCAGAGAGAGGGAGCAGCTCAACAAAAACCCCCAAAGCAGCAGGAAGCAGCTGTCAACGAGAACACAAGGTTGGGCTGCATCCTGTTGGGTCTTTTTTCCTGCGGAAGCATGAGTCAGTACAGTAAGAGATGTACATTGACTGAATCGCTGAAAACCCCCAATGTACATGAATTAATCGGAAAAGCAGACGGCTTTCTGAGGCCTGAAAGAGCTCACTGTTTTGTATATGATTTACAAGTCACACAGATACAGGAGTAGGTCATCCGGTCCCTGAATGCAAGTAACATTGAAAGAAAATAATTCAGTCTCTTTGTTACTGCTGCAAACAATCAGAAATTGCATTCACTTTCTTTCGAACCATTTATAAAAGAACAGGAGGACGTTCATTCAACTTTGCTTGAATTGGTCATAGAGGATATCAGGAGTTCAGTCTTGAAGTTTGTGTACAAGGCAATTCATCATATTGTAACTGTTTAGTCATTCAGTTAGATTAGGGCTGGCTTACCTCCTATCTACATTTAACCATTTTTATGTTGCATTTTTCACTGTTGTCATATAATAAGACAGACAGCAATTTCAAAACTCGTGTTTTTGACGACACCACAAACTTGCAAATTAGAAGAAATACTAATCCAGTCTGAAAACAATCTATCCAGGGAGTTATATAAACGCTTTACTGATCCGGTCAAGGCAACATGACAGAAGAAACATCAGCAACGTTGAATCATTTGGCTCCTTCAGACCGTTCCACCATTTACTGAAAGCGTCGCTAATCAGAATGTGACTTTCTTGCCTGATGGCATGTCATTATCTTTCCCCACCACCAGCTCCCACCCTCAATCACTCTTTACTCCTTTATCATGCAAAACCCTCTCGGCCTTGAACATATTCACTGATCTGACCTTAACTACGCTTTGTACAAGTGGATTCCACATGGAATCCAAGAGCATTCTGGAGAAGAAGCTCCTCCCTAAACACGTCATAACCTACGTCTCCTGAGGAAGGCTCACTGGAACCGACACATTAACTCTGATTTCTCTCCTCAGGTGTTCTAGACTTGCTGGGCCTTTCCAGCAATTTCCGTTTTGGCTTCTTAAACCTCCGAAACTTATTTTGGAATTATTTCAGCCCAGTTCCAGAATGGTCATGATCGGGACACTTTTCTCAACACCGAACCCCTCAGAACCTATAATTTGTCAGTGTTATAATTTCTCATTCTTCTAAACTCGAACTTCAAATTTGCTCCGCTATGTTTAGATTAGATTAGATTAGATTACTTACAGTGTGGAAACAGGCCCTTCGGCCCAACAAGTCCACACCGACCCGCCGAAGCGTAACCAACCCAGACCCATTCTCCTACATTTATCCCTTCACCTAACACTACGGGCAATTTAGCGTGGCCAATTCACCTAACCTGCACATTTTTGGATTGTGGGAGGAAACCGGACCACCCGGAGGAAACCCACGCAGACACGGGGAGAATGTGCAAACTCCACACAGAGAGTCGCCTGAGGCGGGAATTGAACCCGGGTCTCTGGCGCTGTGAAGCAGCAGTGCTAACCACTGTGCTACCGTGCCGCCCACTGACTCCTCATGTTGCTGACTCCTCACAGGACATGAAAAGTTTTCTGCAAATAAAGAACCCTGGGATGCTTTTTCCATTTTTTTCAGCCTCAATATTCTACATTGAAAGACATGAGAGCAACGTTTTTGCGGTCTTTACTTTGATTTCCCCTCTAAAACCCTACCATTGTTCTGGAGCAGCTGACATCCGACCTTTCCACATTTTTGTCCTCTGCACCAATCCCTCCGTCTGCATTTCGATCTTCCTGTTGCAGAACGTTCAATCAGAGAATCAGAGATGGTGCTCTCAATGTAATTGGCATCTAGTTCCTCCTAGTCAGAAGGTTCGAGAAGAAGCATTGCGCTTTCAATGTTGCCTCACCAAAGGTAAAGGTTATTTAATAGACAACTTGTATTCAAAGGTGTATCTTTTGCTCATTCTGTTCATCACGCTTCACCTTAACGATCTCCACAATTAAAAACAATCGATTTCCTTTCCTTTTGGTCTCCTTCCTTCTGGCCTCTTTCTGTCTGTCCTTTTCCGAATTAACAGAATTCATGTCTTTTTTTTTCAATCCCTTTCCTTCGTTTTCATTTTTTCACGTCTCCCAAGTGTCCGAATTTTCTGATCTCGTTCTTTCCCTGCCTTCTTCGTGAAATGTGACATCGCAATGTATGCACCAGATTCCCGCTGTAGGCTCCACATTTCCTGAGCGGAGAGTGGAAATAAAATGCACAGTGGAGTGAGCAATTACCCTATGTATATATCGATACAGACAAACCCCGTTTTATTGTGGAGTTGCTCAAATTGTGAATAAAGAAGCGGCGGCTAATGGTTTCACTGATGAGCAACTCCAAGTGTATCCTGGAGACCCCGACCTGCAAATGAATCACTCGGCTGCTTATTACTGCGCCTGGAATCTTCACAGTGGGTCAGACAGATGGAGCAGCTCAACGACAATCCCAAAGGCAGCACAAAACAACTGAAAATGACAGCGTTCATCGTCTTGCCATCCTGTCTGAAATCTTATTAATTGAAGATCAATGGAAATGACAAAAAAGCACTGCAGAAGTGGGACACCAGAAAAGAACAGCTATAAATACCAGGAAACATTGAAAGGTTTGGACGTGCTTTCTATAAGTTAGAAAGAAAAGTGGTGATTCAAGAAATTTAAGATACTGGAATGATCTAATTCAATAGGCATCGGGAGGATATTTGTTCAAATTTGTTCAAGGGCGGAAGAAACGATTCACAATAACGTATAAGAAATTCTGCAGGGAATTCTGGACAATCATCGGTATCCAAAGATTGGTGAGAATGTAGAATTCCCCACTAACACAGCAAGTTGTAGTGAAAGCCGAACTGCCTTTAACCAGGAAAGCCGGATAATCAGATGTGGAGGAAGGACAAAGAAAAAAAAATGCTGATGGAGTGATTCTGGAAAGAAGTTATTGCAGAGCATGAACTGCATGGAGATGTCGGGATAAATAGCTTCTTTCTGTGATAGGCTTTCGATGCATTTAGAATGGGGAGAAGAAATAACTATTATATTTGTAGAGTGCAGGGACTGACGGAGTAAGGGGCGTGCACACGTGTTACTGCAGGAATAAAAGTGAGGGAACGGCATTGGGGTACATAGTCCTCTCCACATTTTGCCCTGGACTGTTGGCAGGTAATTCAAACCAGGATCTGGATTTTCATAAAATCCATTAAAACAGGAATGTAATGACGGCAAAACTTCCAAGCAGGATTATCAAAACGAGCTGATTAAGCATCAGAGAAAGATTGGACAAAACAGTGAAAGACTAAAAGAAATAATCAAGGATATACAGATATAAAAAGGCAAGGTAATAAGAAGCAGAAGGAACGCTGAGACCATGTAACTCATCAATGTCTGAAACACCTCTGAAAAGAAAAACCCAGAGGAAGTCATTCGTGCATTCAGGCCCAATCCAGACTGTTATACAGGATCAAGAGGTGTCCCATTGTGCGCGAATCGAGTCTATTACATAGCAACAAAAGTAAACCATTCAATCCCTCTTTAAGCTGTTACAGACAATCAGAGGACGTCCATCAAAATTCTCCCGACCTTTGCACTAAACCACTTGCACAGGGACAGAAGAAAATCTGTCACACCCTCTGATATTTTACACAGGAAAGGGAGGAGTTCATGCAGAAGTAATTAAGTAGAAATTCACATCACATTAATTGAGAATATGGCTGTGGTTAATAACAGTTCTAGTTTGAAGATACTAAACAGAACATTTCTGGAAATTTTGTGGCACATTGATTGTGGCCCTTCCCATGAAGCCTGGACTCAAATACGACTTGCTCCACAGCTGTATCACAGCACCTACGAACAGGTTGATTGGAAGTGCAGATACCTGCATATCCTATTACAAAAAAATTACTTGCTGCTCTTCTGCTGTAATGGTTATGTCCTTATTTCTGAGTCAGGAGGGTTGGGTTCAATGACTCCTTTAACACAGAGACTTGTTTAATACAATCTCTGAAAATATTTATATCAGGTGGCCAAAGGAACTGAGAGAATGCGTAGGAGTCTCACCGGTTCTCAAAGTGAGACGAGAGAACCGGTAAGAGAGAAGGATGCCTTTATGCTGTTATAGGAATCGCAGTCATCAAAGAGAATGATTAACATCGCTACTTTACCTTTAATTGAAGAAACGACGCATTCAAACCTTTCTTCTTCATTATGACCTTCAGAGTTTCTCCATTGATTTAGAAAAAAACGCTTTGTCCCTTCACAGGACTCCACGCAACAGTTTTCTCTTTTTATTTTATAAATAACGACGTGATTGAAGAATCTAAATGAAATGTTTCATCATTTTGAACATAATAATTCTTGTTACTGAGCTTTTGACTCTGGCTTTCTACCTTTCTCTGAAACACTCTGCGAGGAGGTGTCCTGTCTCTCCAATGCAGAGGAGACCGCTTCAGGAGTAACAGATATAGTAAATGACATGTGTGGAAGTGTAGGTGAAACTTTGATGGATGTGGAAGGCTCCTTTTGGGGAGTCGTGAGGGGGAGGTGTGGGCGCAGGTTTTGCAATTCCTGCGGTGGCAGGGGAAGGTGCCTGGAGGGGAGGGTGGGTTGTTGAGTGGGGGTGGGTGGGTGTCGACCTGACCAGGTAGTCGAGGAGGGAATGTTCTTTGCGGAAAGGGGTGGAGACGGGAATATACCTCTGGTGGTGGGGTCCTTTTGCAGGTGGCGGAAATGGCGGAGGATTATGTGGTGTATACGGAGGTTGGTGGGGTGGAAGTTGAGGACCAGTGGGGTTATGTCCTTGTTGTGGCGTAGGTGCTGGAAGTGGATGAGATGCGCTGAAGGGCATCATTAACCACGTGACAGGAGAAACTGAGTTGGATGATCATCCATGACCTGGCATAAATAACTGCACGGAGGCTGGGTCCCATTAACAAGTCATCCTTTATTACAAGTGTACAGCACACTGGCTGTTCAGAGGACTGTTTATTTGATCTCTAAGACGGAAGGGTCAGCTGTAGTATCTTAGGTTTATTGGCAATTAACGTATACAATAACTCAGAGAGATGGAACACTTCAATAAAAAAAACCAAAAGCAGCAGGAAGCAGCTGTTTTAGGTAAAATTAAAAGGAATCTCTGATGTTTTCCTTCTCTCAGAATTCACATAGTTTTAAAGAGCGACATGAGAAAGTCAGTGAATGATCACGAGAAAAATAACAGCTCTCGTTAGGGTTGAATGGGTGTAAATTGAACTAGGAATTCAGGCGAACATATTTAATTCGAGGATTAATGAAAGAGTGGAACTCTGTGTGACAGGGAGGACACTGAAGCGAGTAACCGACGTATAGATAATAGAAAGGTCGACGATGGATGAATATTGCGAACAGGATGGCACATGAACACATCCGGTGCTGAATGTGGAATTAATTCAGTAAGTAGCTGAAGTCGATTTTCAAAGGGTACAGGAAGTTGACTCCAAGAAAGCTCTATATTACGTTAGAAAGGAGAAGAGCTGGGAATTAGAGAAAAGTTTGGAGACTGAGAGAAAGGAAATCAACTTGCGGTTTATATGATTTGCGATTTACCTCTCCACATAGACTGCAGAAGGCGCTGTAGGACCATGAAATCGTCAGTGACTGGAAATGTTTCAATAGAATCACAGGAACAGGACAAAAACCATACAGTCCCTCAGTTTGGTGCACAATTTAATTCAATTATAGTTCATCTTTATATATCCGCCACCACTCCACGTCCCTCCATAGACAGAAGAATGCATTTTTTCCATTTCAGGCTTGAAATGTCCAAGTTATCAGTATAATTAGTTTGTTATTGGAACATTCAGATTTTTAAAATCGTCTGTGTGACGAAATACTTGCAGATTCCATTCCTGAAAGTCCTAGTCCTAACTATATGCAAAAATGTTATTCTGAATTGCTTTGTCTATTTACTTCATTTGTTTACGACCCCTCTGCAACGTGTGCCTATCTTCACCACTTATACACTATCACAGATAGAAGCACGTGGTTTCTGATAGAGTAGAAAGGAGTGAGCTCACACTGGCATCACTTCCTTCCCATGGTTCTTCCTACTTTTTGAGTGATTTTAAAGAAGCTGGTTTAACTTCCAACACAATTGGACTCTCTTGTCGTTCACTTTCCCATCAGTATAAGAGCGCAATGTCAAAGATATATTTCCCGCTGAGCCTCCTGATTTTAATTCAATGCAAGTAATCTTTCCATGTAATATTTCTTGTTCACAACCTTTTTCAGCATTTATTATCTTTCTGTTTTATAGTTTTCCTTTTGCTCTTTGACCGTCAGAATGTTGCTGTTTATTAATTTATCCCTCACCCTATCTGCTTTTAGATGTGAAAACAAGAACTATCCATCAGACTCCTCTAACTGTTTCCAAAGTTTCAGGGGGAAGCGTGAAACTGAAATGCACAGCGGAGGGAGCTGCTAGCGGTTATATGTACTGGTACAGACAATACCCGGGGAAGGAGCTGCAGCTAATGTTTTACTCTGCAATTGAACAAAATGTGAATAAAGAGGGGTCGGCGGATGGTTTCACCGCCAAGAGACCGAGTGACTCGGATTTTAATCTGGAGTCCTCCGACCTGAAGGTAGATGACTCGGCCATGTATTAGGGTTCACTCTCTTGACCTTCTTCTTTCCTGAGATACACGTGAGAGTTTTACCCATAGCTGGTAACTACATCTTGGAAGCCGAGCTTCTTTGTTTTCTTTAGTTTAGCCGGAGCCTACAGCATTACTCTGGTTTTATCTGTTATCATGAGGATGGCGCCGGATGGAGACACTTTGTTTTCTTTTTTGGGATGTGATGATCTGTTGCCCAACAGTAACTCTTGCACATATTGCTGAATGCTGACCTCTTTCATGCTTATTATTGATGTGTTTTATTGTCGTTATTAAGATAAACTTCACATTCACATTTCAATTTTTGTTTTTGCATTTGCATTTCATGATAAGATTTGAACACCGTTTCCCCAAACAATTAGCCTGGGCATTTGGATTACCGCATAATAAATCTCAGTAATACATCTCGTTGCATTATCACGATACAGCTATGTACCCTGGGCTCTTATTTTAATAAAAACTTCTCCTGCAAGCGACGAGCACCAACAATGAGGAGTGGCAACCAGGCTAACCATTGTATATCAGGCACCAAACTAACACTCTTTATCCTTCACGTCAGACAGATTTGTAATTACAATAGAGTAGCAACTACATGAAGATGACTTAGAGAGGAACAAATTTACTCACTCTGATTGGTTGAAGGAGGCCTGTCCAAATGTTTCTCTCAGGGGCATGGTTTTCAGATTTGCCTCAATGTTTGAAAAGAGCAGGTTGGCTCCTCACAGGACGCACAACTTCTGTTTTCGCTCCTTGCTTATTAGGGTCAAGCAAAAGATGTATCTAGCTCTAGCTCTGGTGATTTTGCTTGACTGTGAGAATATTTGCTAAAATTTACGCCCCATTTTATGTTTCTTCTCTCTCCCCTCTCCCTCCCTTTTCACTTTCCCTTCTTTGTTTTCCTTTCCAAGCAACGGTTTAGCACTCCCTTTGCCCCTGTTTACTGATTTTCCTTTCCATATCTTTCACAGATTATCCGGCAATCACCCACTGGCACCTCAAAAATTCCTGTAGAAGCCGTGCATCTTAAGTGCACTGTGCAGGGCGCCAGCACTGGCCGAATGTTTTGGTGCACACAAGACGCGGGGAAGGATCTGCAACTGATGTTTCACTCCCTTACAGCACAACGCGTGGATCCAGAGCAGCCGGTGGATGGTTTCATCACTGAGCGACTGAGTAACACCGCATTCGACACAAAGATCACAAAGCTGTGGGTAACTCACTCGGCCGTGTATTTCTGTACCTGGAGTCTTCACAGTGACTCAGCGCAGCACAACAAGCAAACCCCCCAAACAGCACAAAACAGCTTGAATAAATTGAAACAGCGGGTAGCATCTGTTTGGTCAAATTGTGAACAACAAGACGTGAAAGCACAAAAAGTGACAGATTAAACAGGAGAGATATAAATCAAGGAAAAGCACAAGCAAGATGGAAGAGAACACAGAAAGGACAAGGGAAACGAATGCACGAACGGTAGGAAGAATGCATGTGGAGTGCACACATTTGGTAAAGTGATATCGAGAATGAAGGATGCTCAATAACTGGATAGGCAAGAGCAGGTGCGATGTTTCTGCTTAATGCTAAGAAAATCAAATTTATATTGTTCACAAGAGCGACAAGGATGAGCAGCTTTGGTTCAGGGATAGTCTAGAGAAAACTGTGTTGCTTTACAATATTTCTTTAAGCTGACGAGGAACGTTTATAGAATAGAAGCAGTCTGTGTAGGCAAAATATTGCTCTGATCTAGAATCCAGCATTTTGAAGTTACTGTTAATAGTTACCATGAATTATACTGAAGAACTTAACCAATATAATTTTTCAGGAAAATCGCAAAGGAGGAAGGGTAACTCGGTTGCGATGGGCTATATGGCTTCCTTGTTATCTGACAAAAGGGGAGGCTAGGAGTCAGTTCATAAAGTCGAAGTTGTCCGAGCTTCAAGCACTTGGCGTGGATGCATTTGCTTCTAATCAAATTTGAATTCAGGAACAACCATAAGTTGCAGTTGTGTCAAATCACTTGTCTTATAGTCTTTAATATGTTTGATTTTTAAAATTCAATGAAATAGTTACTAATGTTTGTCTCTGCTTCTTCGATAGAATCATAGAATCCCTACAGTGCAGGTAGAGGTCATTAGGCTCAATGAATTTCACCGTCCCTCCGAAGAATATCGTACAAAAATCCATCTCACAACTCTAACCCCATAACCCTACATCTACCCTGACTAACCCAGCTAGCCTGCACATCCCTGGATATCACAGGGCAATTTAGCTTGGCCAATCCATCTGACATGCACATTTTTGTAATGAGGGAGGAAACTGGAGCACCCAGAAGAAACCCAAACTGCCCCAAAAGCAGCAAGTGCAAGCCATTGCCACTCGCTGTGTAATCTATTTCTTCCTCTCATTCCACCTGTATAGGTTTACTAAAACATTATATTTGGGTACCATCATTCTTGCATCTTCAACTAATGGGATTTTTTTTCTGTCTGTAATTTAGCGAAACCTGTTAGAATCTAGCATTCCTGTATCAGATCTCCCCTTAGCCTCCTTTACTTGATAAACAAGAAGCCCTGCATCTTCATCCTAATCTTCATCTTAAGAGTAAGACCCTAATGCAGTGTAGGCAAGGCGTCAGACTTACGACAGAGTAAGATCTCACCCCTGCATCTTCATCCTAATCTTCATTTTAAGAGTAAGACCCTAATGCAGTGTAGGCAAGGCGTCAGACTTACGACAGAGTAAGATCTCACAATAATCTAGCGCAAAGTCTAAGGCATTTCGGCTTCGGAACAATATCTAGGTTGAGAGTCGAACATTTCTAATTACTTCTGCAGCGGAATTGCTGAGATGACCTCAGAGATTAGTCTCTGTACTCCATCAGGATTTCGCAAGATTAGCACAAACAATTGCCGTGTTCGGCATTGGTTCAGTCTGTTTATTTCCGTTTTCTAATCAAATGATCTTCAGATTATATCCGGCTGCAATTTCCTTGAGTGACACAATTTCATTGATAACATATTATCTACCTGCACCTCCTCACCAGAAGCATAAGACATATCTCCTCCAGAAATGCCTTTTATCCTACTCACATTATGGCTAGGAAATTGGATTTTTTATTTTAGCTTTAGGCGCTTAGATATAATTTGCCAATAGTAAAACTGGGGTAAACACTGAACCAATATCCAATGAAAGCAGTAATGACTTTAAAACACATAGATACATAACTGAATGGGTGGGTGGTGAAAAATGAAGAATTTTCAGGTCTTTTGGCAAAAGGCAGGGGCAGGATCTACTTGGATGATCCTTTAAAGAGCTATCAGTATCACGTAGCGCCAAATGACCTCTTTTATGTTTTAAATCTGATCTGGATTCAGAGTGCACCCATTGTCATCCTGCCTTCACTGGCGACTTCTATTCGACCAGGAAAACGCCTCAGGCTGGAATGTCGTTTGGACGGGGTGGGTTTGAGAAACTATATCAAATAAAGGCAAAATACTATGGATGTTGGAAATCTGAAAGACAGAGCGTGCCGGAGAAGCTCAGCAGGTCTGGTAGCAGCTATGGAGAAAGAAACAGAGTTACATTTCATGTCCGGTATCATTTCTTTAAAATCCGATATGACTTCTTCAGCAACTACAATATGTCCCGGTACAGCAGTGATCCAGCTGTAATGCAAGGAGCGTTCAATGGTTATACTTGGCTGCAGGCCTGATTTTGAGAGGTGATTTTCTATCCAGGAAGCAAGAAATGCAGCTCACAAAATGAACAGCGTTAGTGGACGAGAATTTGCGACCACTTCGACGAGGTGAGTAAGGTAAAATGGTGAACACTTAGCACAGGAAATCTCTAAAACTTTCTCAACATCCTTTGCATCATGGGCCTGTTGACGCGTGCACAGTATACTGAAATAAGGGAGTACAATGTTTCTGCGGCACTGTTCATGACCTGGGATATTGCAAAGCACATTACAACTATCCATCGTCTCTTTGGTGGTATGGCTCATCACTACTTGTGACATACTGTAAAAGGTTTAATCAGAAATGTAGCAGAAAGAAAGAACACAAATTCCGTTTCTTAATTCATGTTAATTGGGTATAGGAAATTTTCCTCAAAACTTTCACACTGCCAAAACCGCAGTATCATATCGACAACACATCACATTCCTGACAATAATGCATTCCCTTAATATTGGCCCATAGACAGGACAGCAAGCACTCCGAATTGCGCCTGTGTCCACCTTTGTGCTCTAATATCTGAGATAGCACTTTAATCACAACCCTCTGATTTTGAGGATGGGGAGGGACTTTTTAAATCTAAATAACTGCCCTTTATTCATCTAAAATAATTTTATATATACTGTCCACAGTTACAAATGCAGTTCAGTTTGCACAGTTGTACATCAAGGACACAACAAACAGTGAAGTTGGATTCTTTCTAACAAACCAAAACCATCCCTTACTTGCACAGACTATAGTTATATGCATTTGAGACGCCGGGAGGGTCCTATAACTGAACGGGCCCCATTTATCTTCTATAGGAAGTCCTCAGACAATGGTCTTTTCCAAATGTGCCTTGCCGGTAGTGGGTCCCGCCGCACATCGTCCTGGACTTTGGAATGTGCCAGTTTGCAACACTCTGAGGAGGTGAACTCTTGTTTTGGAAGACCAACAGGTTTCGGGCAGACCAAAGAGCATCTTTTACCGAGTTGATGATCTTTCAAGCATAGTTGATGATCAACTCCTTGTGCATCTGGAATCGCAGAGCACCCAGTCTTGTGTCAGGGAGATGCTCAGGACAACCCTCCATACAAAGCATCTTCAGATTTCCTTTGCAAAGGTACACTCATCAAAGCTACTCTGCCTGTGATGGCAAATGGCGTAGTTTTTACTCACATTTACTTTACTTTAAGCCCTGAAGAAGGGCTACACCCGAAACGTCGACTTCTCCACTTCCTGATGCTGCCTGGCTTGCTGGGTTCTTCCAGCTTCCTGTTATCTACCTTGGATTCCAGTATCTGCAGTTTTTTTTGTCTCTAACATTGACTTCACTGGTACATTCAATTCAGTCAAGTTCGCTGTATGGATTATAGAATAATGATTATTGATGTCATGCAATGTTGCGTGAAATGAAATACCAGGTCGTTTTCAACACGCTTTGAAATCCAGCAAAACACAGATTAACCACTGCACGTCCGTGCACTAGTTTATTTCATGCAAACATACATACGTAATACGTACACGTCATTTCCGGCGCCACTTGTGCACCAAGGCTGAGGTTCATTCACATTCGAATCACTGGGCGTGAGGACACGCTCATAAGAGGCATCAGTTTTGGTATTTTCCATTCAAATATGCACGCATTTTGCAAGGTTTTTACTTTTTTGCTTTTCCTGCCATGTAAGTATCCTGCATGCAATAATACGGGAAGGTCGAAGCGATTGCGAGAAATGTATCCAATTTTGCTGAGGGTGCAAAGTCAGGAAGGAATCAACATACCGAGGACGAAAAAAGGTTGCTAAGATATATAGATAACAATTAAATCGACAACACCATGGACGGTGGAGTATAATGTAGGAAAGTTTTAGGTTATTCCCTTGAGTACTAAGACGAGAAACGCACAACAAACCTTTACAAGCGTGAAACGTCTAATGTTAATGTTCGGGAGACATGACTGGATTCTTACAAGGAAATTCGGTGTGCAGGTTACAGCAAGAAATTGGGAAGCCAAATAGCATATTGTTCTTTACTGTAAGGGAACGAAACACACACAAACAAAACAGCTAAGAATTGCTGCAACTAAATAAGGTTTTGGTGAGACAATATCATGAAAAAATGTGTGCAATACTGGTCTTCATGCCTAGTGAATCAGTGTAGAATGTGCAGAGAAAACCAGCTAGATTGGTTCCTGGAATGATACTGGTGTCTTGTAAGAGGCTGAATAAATTGGTTAATAGACTTTATTGTCCGCATGTTTAAAAATTAATCCACCTGTTGGGCGTACGACACACATCTGAAACATGTTGGACTTCAAGCCCAGAGTATGGACACTACCACTTTATGAGCTGGTGATTATACGAGTGGGAGCTAATTGCATTATTGTTCGCGTTTGTTGGCATTAATCAGTGAGGTTTTCCTACAACTAACCAATCGATGAACCATTCTTCTTCTGTGCGATACGATCTTCTGAAGCCTCTTCATTTTTCTTTAGGCCTAACGGAAGGATTGCAACCTGTGCAGAGTCCCCTCAGACTGGTGACAGCAAAGGACAAGTTGGCGACAATTAACTGCAACGAGCGTGAAAGCACTCCTCAATCCATGTTCTGGTACCGGCAATCGGCTGGCCAGGGCCTCACGTTGATCGGGTACATTCAGTACGGAGGAGCAATCCACTACGAGGAGAAGGATCAGAGCCGTTTTGAAATCACTGGAGATGGCGATAGAAACTCTGTTTTGAAGCTCCCCAAAGCCGCACCTGCAGATTCAGCGATGTATTTCTGTGCGACTACTGATACACAGCGGTGCAGTCTGTAACAACGTCCCGTCAAAAACCCCACCACCCTCTCAAGGAATGGAGAAAGATGTTACATTTCTGTAGGGACTTCTTGAAGTCTCAACAGGACTCAGTCGATAACATAACAGAAAAATCAATGCTTTAGAATCCAGACAGCTGAAATAAAAATAGCAAATAATGGGAATGCTCACCAAATCTGGAAGTGCCTGTGGAGATTTTTAATCTTTCAAATTGAGCTTCTGAAGAAAGGCTCTCTTTGCAAATTCTGCCCTTAATATTTATGCCCTATAAACGTTTCATTGGTTTGTCCAATCTGTAAAGTCCAAGGACACAGAAAGATTAGGGCAAGATTAATAGAGCAAGAATGAGGCAATGACGTTATTCATATCTCAGTGATTTTTGCTTGTGCGTTCATAGCTGTCACTCCGACAAAGCAACCCTCCCTCTGTTCTTTCTTTACGACAGTGTGGCGTTCTCTTGGTATTACCCACATGATGGTGCTGCAGTCTTTCTGTCCTGACCCTCGCACATTCTAACACCGCCAGAGCTGGCCCATGACAGCGCAGCGTTCCGTCTGTTACCGACCTTTGGACTGTATTCCGTTCGATCTTATCCTCATTGTTCACAGCTGTACGCTGTCGAGATTCAATTCTTAATCGTGAAAAAACTGGCACCGTCAAATGCTATCAACAAATAAAAACATCTCTTAGAAATGAAAGACGGCACTCTTATTTGATCCGTTGAGCAGAGATTAAGAGAAAGAATGACAAAGATGTTCTAAGATGTAGGATTTAGGAACACATTAAAAGAAAAGAGAGAATAATTACAGTTAAGGGGATTTCTGAAATTTCGACTCTCAGTGGTGGAATGACGGATGTCAGGGCAATGTTCAAAAGATAGCAATTGGAAATCTCAGCGATCTCTGTGGATTTTATGAATTTGTGGGTGTTACAGAGAAGCTGTGCAGATCAAAGAAGTTAAATTATAATCATTATTCGTTGTACCAAAATTGCTGAAGGTAGATGTAAATACATCCACCTAACAGATAGGTGACATGAGGCTTAGTCTGAGCCTATCATCTGACAGTTTGCAGTCCGGTTTCTTCAGCCTCTGTAGCATTGCAGCAGCAGGTGGCAATATTGCACCATCCATCGTCAATCCCTATCGGAACTTGCATTCATGCCGTATTCATTTCCGGTGGACGAAAATGAGACTATATTAGGTGGCGTGCAGAAGAAAGGAAGACCTTAAATGATGAGAGAAATCAGTGTGAAAAAGCAGACGACTATGCAAATAAGCAATGCCATCGGCTGAAACGTTCAATTTGCTACTTCCGTGATCCGACCTCTTGATTGACTGAACACTTTTAAGTTCAAATAGTGGCAACTGGTAGCGTTTATACTGACAGGGGAGGGGATTCCCTGCTGCCCTCTTGCCGCGAAGTAATGTTGTCTCTCAGCTCTTGTGAAAGGCGATAGCAATTTCAGCTATTTACATCTACCTTCAGCAATTTTGGTACAACGAATAATGATTATAATTTAACTTCTTTAATCTGCACAGCTTCTCTGTAACACCCACAAATTCATAAAATCCACAGAGATCGCTGAGATTTCCAATTGCTATCTTTTGAACATTGCCCTGACATCCGTCATTCCACCACTGGGAGTCGAAATTTCAGAAATCCCCTTAACTGTAATTATTCTCTCTTTTCTTTTAATGTGTTCCTAAATCCTACATCTTAGAACATCTTTGTCATTCTTTCTCTTAATCTCTGCTCAACGGATCAAATAACAGTCTTTGTCACTTTGCATTCGGACATCGTATTTAGTCTTAGTGCAAGCTACTGAAACCCCATTTAGTAACAGCAAAACGGGAAATTGCAATACCCACAAGTTGGCGTATATTCATTACTACTTTCCAAAATGGGATTAGATCAAGATTGGGGTAATTTTGCACTGAATGGGCTCCTGTTATGTTGGGTAAATCTATTATTAGAAACAGTGTTACTTCTTTAGATCGAATATAGGGATTCAGAGTGCACACAAGTGTTGTCCTGATTTCACCACAGCTTCTATTGTTTCGAGAAAGCCCTCAATCTGGGTTGCAGTTTCATGCGAACGAGTCTAAGGAACAACACCATATTCTACACTATGAGTAGGCAAAACTTGGCAGATAGAAAAATATGAGATTGTAAATTTTAGTAAGAAGAATGGAAGGTCTGAATATTAAAAGCCTGCAGATTGTTGTAACACAAAAGGGTTTGGAGTTTTTTGTGCGTAAATCACAAAAAGCTGCCATACAGGATCAACGGATAATGGCCAGGCAAATGTACAAAACAGAAATTGCTGGAAACGTTCAGCAGAATTTGTGGAGAGGAATCAGAGTTAACGTATCAAGTTGAATGACCATTCCTCAGAATTGCAGTTCTTTCGCTATTTATAAGACATGTTGGTCTTTAAATCAAAGAAAAGGTTGCATACAAAATAGGGAGACACTGCTAATAATATAGAAGCACTAGTCAAACCATGCTTACAATACTATGTACAGTTTTGCTCTCCCTAGCTAAGGAAAGATATACAGAAATTGGAGGCAATGCAGAGAAAATTAACTAGGCTGATTCTGGATGTGAGTGATTATTTTCTGAGGAGAGATTAAGTAAATTCGGCTTGCTCTCATTGGTGTTGAGACAAATGAGGAAAGACGTTATTGCGTTTGAGTCGAAGACCAGAAATCGTATCTCAGAGTAAGTGGAGACCCACGTAAGACAGAAACGAGGAAGAAAGTTTCCTCACAGTGTGAAGACAATCTGTTGCATTCTTTACCGCAGAGGGCTGTTAACATTGGATCATTAAGACTAAAGTAGACAGTTTTTAAATCTGTTATGAAGATGTGGCTACATCATACCTTTAAGAACGTTAAAAGCCAACAGACAGTACCAAGTATTCACGACAATATACAATGTAGCATGCGATCCAACAGTTAATGTAGTGATTGCCTGGGCACAAAAACAGATTCAATTTAGGCCAATCAGTTTATACACCCAAAATGCCAAATTCCAATCAAGTTTGAATTTAGTATTTTGACGATCTTAAAAGCCAATGACACAAACCAATGCTTTGGGGGTATAAGACTGGGAAAAATTGAATAGTTGGGAGCAGAACTGCTACCAGACCAATAGGGTTAGACTGCAAGTCAGAACTGACTGTGAGTTACCTGTCTAGAGAAGGAATTTATACAGAGTAAGACATCGACACCTACCTGGAGACCAAATCTGCAAAGAGAAGATCCAACTCTTGGTTGGTTTTGTAATTTAAATATTTAGGTAAACCTTAATCTGGGGTTTTATTGGAATGATATTATAAGAGACAAGATAAAAGATAGTTGAGAGGAAGGGATTGTAAATAGTTGTTAGTTAATTATTCTCTGTTATACTTCAAGAAATAAAGTTGATAATTTTTACTTTAAATAGCTCTTGGCTTCTCGGATTTTCACAGATTACTGCACGGGATAAATCTATGTTGCTGTTTTAAGTTAAGCAGGAGGGTTTTTGTAACAAATCAGGGAGAAGACAGGAAAGAGGAATTGAGGATTTACTTATCCTCCATGAATAGTGGAGCAGGTTTGATTGACTGAATGACCTAATTGTACTCCTGTCTCCGAATAAAGGAATGGGGGAGGTGAGACAGATGGTTATGGTGGCTGTGGGCTTGATTTCAGGAAGTGTTTTGCCGTTCAGCTCGACGCTGCAAGCAATGAACTAAACCTGCGACTGAAGAACACTGAGGGGACAAACTATGTGCTCTATTTCTGCTGGGAAAGGCAGGTGTAGCTGTACAAATTTACCACAGGAACAGAAAAACTCCATTTTCTCAACACCCTCTTGTTATGAACCAGGCCAGACTCCCTCAAGACATTTCAAGAAAGTAGCCTGGACCCTGACTTTTTTTAGTTGTTTTAAGCAGATGCAAAGTGGACATTCTCGGAATGATGTAGCTGATTAAGCCACTCAGTTTTAAACAGACCAGAATTCATTTTCGGACTACCAAATGAAATACTAACGAAAGAGAACAGAATGTAGAATAATTTAAGCTACCTGAAAACCCAGTGGACTCTATCGCAACTTAATGATGCTGTTACAATTTCCAGCTACATCCCCATAAACACACCTCCTTTGCGTAAATTAAAACACAGGTTCTTACAGGAGGGATGTTAGAGAGGTACAGTTAGGGATCATTTCACTCCAGCAGCCCTTTCTCTAGGTCCCCAGCTAAAATCTAAACAAAACTAAAAAAATCCCTGTGCTGGAAGAATTGGCCACTCCCCTTTCATTGTACAAGTGGCGTTTTTAATCTAAAAGCGTTTTTCCCTAATTGTTGCCAAAGACAGGATCTGTTAGCTATAATTGAAGTGGCCTTAGCCAAGACAAATCGGAACCTCTGCTTTTTAACGCACCTGTTGGAAAAAATCAGGACAACATAACCTTGTTAAAAGAGCAGCATCGTCACACTCTGCATCAGGAGTCTATCAAAACCTGCGCAACTCTGAACTAATGTGTGTCTGTTATGGGATGGCCCAATGAACATTACACTCAGTTTACCACATTGTCTGAAGTAGAGTTACATTCATAGTTCGAAAGTACCAACAAAGGCCAAAAACTACTGCTATTCCTTACGTCAACGGATAATTATGAGTGTATCATCAAATGGTCATTGCCGCTCATTTCTGATAACCCTTCACTTCCTTCAAGAACAGGAATCTATCTCCACTGCTAGAAAGAGAAAGAAACCATTGACTCTTCTTCGGGTAAAGCGTCCCAAAGTTTCACAACCTCCCAAAGAAGACGTTTTACCCCACCTCTGTTTCGAATGGGAACTTCATTATTAAACAGTGACCTGTAGTTCCGAAAACTTCGGGAACAAATTTACACAGAGACGTCCCAAACATGCGAGGAAGACCGCATCGCTTTATTCCTATTAATTAAGGGACAGAAAAATGTCCTGTTTTAAATGCAGACAGTATATCAGTATTATGAGAAAGTATGGACTGCGAATGCTGGAGATTAGAGTCAAAGATTGTGATGCTGGAAAGCACAGCCGGACAGATAGCTTCCGATCTGCAGGGGAGTTGATGTTTCGGGCATAAATCTTTCATCAGGGCTTATATCCGAAACGTCGACTCTCCTGCTCATCGGCCTCAGCATATTACCTGCATATATGTTGTAGTACCCGAGGTGGAAATATAACCTAGGACCTAATGCTTGAGAGGTCACACCATGGCTCAATGAATAATACCTCACACAAGTTGTTGCGTGCGCAAAACATTTTGGCAAACACACCAATGCAACTTGTCTGATGCCTTGTTCTCAAAGTAGTCATGCTGTAGACATCACAGACCCCCGATTGCTCCAGTTATGTGAAGCAGTGTGAAAACAAGGCAAGTGGCGACACGTTTTAATAGTCCAGGAAAGCACACAAGAATCAACACGCACCTCTACACCAGCATGTAAATTTGGCTATGTCATCCGGATTAATGTCATTTCCGGGGCAGGGTTCGGCTTTTGGACCCACACAACCGTCAGGCAGAATTACAATCACTGAGCGTGAGGAGATGTTCATTGCAGCAATGTGCTTCTTTCCAAATATGCAAACGTATTGCCTCACTTTTATCTTTGTTCTTTTTCTTCCGTGTAAGTACCTTACTGAAGATTCTGTTCATGATTAAGACCGAGAGAAATGTATCAAATTTTACTTATCATTCAAAATCAGGAGAGAATTAATATATGTGGATGACTGACAGGCAGCAAATATAAACACTTTAAGTTAGTTACTAATAAATTGGATAATAATGGAAAATGTGAGATTATTTTATTTAGTTGCAAGAAATTTCCAAATGTTCATGGTAAGGGGAACTTGATCTTAAGTGGAAAGCAAATGGAATGTTGGCGTTTACTAGAAAAGAGCAAAGTAAGAAACACTTTCTGCAGCTAAATAAGACTGTGGTGACAACCCACCATATCATTACTGTGCAATTTACCTGTACCCTCTGTTGTTTGTAAGAGGGAATTCCTGACGGAGCTTCACTGCGAAAACAGAGAGATATTCTTCCCCTGTCAGGGGAATCTCGAACACGGGAGAGTGTCTGCCGATGCAGGGCCGACTATTTCTTTTTAAATTACAAATAATATCAGTGTGGACATAAGGGGATTACTTGGACTAAATGAGAAATTTTTGTTCACTGCATAATATTGTCAGTGGATTTGACGGTGGCTACAATCCTTTTTCTAACAGTCAATTTAATTGGGTCAGTGAAATTATTATTTAATCGTTTATTAATTGATGATGAAGACAAGGTGGACTAAACAAAAATCCGCATGTGTCTACATTAACCAGGGAGGTTTTCTAACTGATAGCCGATCGATCGTGTGTGGTAAGATTCCATGAAATCGCTTCATTTTCCTTTAGGTCTAACAGGAGGAATGCAGCCTGTGCAGAGTCCCCTCAGACTGGCGACAGCAAAGGACAAGCTGGCGACAATTAACTGCAATGAGCGTGAAAGCACTCCTCAATCCATTCTCTGGTACCGGCAGTCAGCTGGCCAGGGCCTCACGTTGATCGGGTACATTCAAGTAGGAGGGATGGTTCACTACGAGGAGAAGGATCAGACCCGTTTTGAAATCACTGGAGATGGTGATAGAAACTCTGTTTTGAAACTCCCCAAGGCCGCACCTGCAGACTCGGCCATATATTTCTGCGCAACTAGTGATACACAGCGTTGCAGTCTGTAGCAACGTCCCGTCAAAAACTCCACAGCCCTCTTAAGGAAGGAAGAAATATGTTACATTTCTGTAGTGACTTAGCAAAGCCTTATCACGACTCAAAGAAAAAACAATGCTTCGGAAACCTGAAATTAAGGTAGAAAACGCTGAAGAAGCTCAACAGATGTAGCAGTATCCGTAGAGAGAGAGAAACAGAGTTACTGCTTCAGGTCTAAGTTCTAAAGAACGGTCCTGAATTTGGAATCTTTCCCATGTTTCTCTCTCCATCAAACCAGTCATATTTCCTTCTATAAACTGCAGTGATTTCTATAATCTGAAAATTTGAGGTGCAAACGAAGACACAACAAGATCCTCGAGATCAAGGGTTAGACAGCTACATTATCTGCTATTCATTAATGTGCATGAAGCTCCAGTTGTTCTCCAAATACGGGCCTGTGATCGTCTAAAGATTTTGGAGAGACGGGTAGTGGCCCTCAGACTTTTGCAGCTGTATAACTGACGGAAAACAAAATGACATATCATCTGGTAGGATATAAAATGAATGGCAAAACCTGTCACTGAACCAGATGAGTGTGGAAGAGTGTGGCACTGGAAAAGCACAGGCAGCATCCGAGGAGCAGAAATGAACCAAATGAGGATATATTAGAACAGGGAAAGACATGTCTTGTCAAGGAGGTAGATTTTAATGCATACGTTACTAGATAGGATTTCTGGCGGCTAAGTGAAATCCCAGAGTTTAAGATGCAGGAAAGAGGGGAAATCTCGAACGGTGAATTGACAGGTATCCAAACGATTTTCAAGAGGTAAAAATGAGACGTCCCGAGATCTTCATGTATTTTATGACTTCGATGAGGATAGGGTGATAGCTACGGTGTATATAAAGAGGCAACAGATGAAACATAACATTTTTTTCCTGCCTCGTATAATTGAAGAGTTCACGGACCAATGTACATGCGTGTGCAGCATAGATATCCTTCTCATTTCTCTCCATCTTACTCTATCGGCATATTTCCCTTTGCTTTCTCTAGCCTTTGCTTAAATAATTTTATATTGCATTGATTAGCCCTTTCCTCTCCTTCCGGATTCCCCGAAATCGGACTTACTGATATTCGAGGACTTACTAAGCATTCGAATATACCAAAAGCTTGCTTTGGAGCATGGCCGCCAGTAGGGGGAGCTATTGGAGCTCCTGCAAAGAACTTTTGCACACACGGATTGTCACAATACAGCTGACATTCCACCCTTGATGTGGGATAATAATCATATTTAACCCCGGGCAAGAAAGGGCCAGTTCAAATCCTATTTGTCGCAGAGGTGTATCATTAACTTATCAGTAAAATAAAGAATTGCGGATGCTGAAGATCTGAAACGAAAACAGAAATTGCTTGCAAAACTCAGCAGATCTGGCAGCATCTGTGGGGAGAAAGCAGATTTAACGTTTCCAGTCTGGTGAGTCTTCGTCAGAACTCACCAGAGTCAAGAGACTGGAAGCGTTCACTCTTCTATTTCCCTACAGAATGCTATGGTTTATTGTGAAAATTCAATGCAAGAATGAAGAGGTTGTACTTTATTTACACAGGACATCCGTAAGACCAAAGTGCTGTGTACAAAACTTGCTTACGAAAGGATCTCACTGTTTTGCAAGCAAATCAGAGAAAATTTACTAGCCTAATACTTGAAAGGAGCGGATTGTTTTATGAGGGAAGAGTAGACTGGCTAGGCCTGTAATTACGGCGTTTATTTTAGAAGTGACTTAATTGAAGCATAGGGGGACTTGGTCGGATTGATGCCGAAAGATTGTCTCACCATGTGGGAGAATGTTATACTAGGGGTCATGGTTTAAAAAAAAAAGTGGTCGTCCATTTAAAAGAGCGGAGGAAATATGCTTTTTTTTCTTTCAGAAGACTGAGACTTGGGAATTCCGTTCCTCAAAAGGTAGTGAATGCATATTTTAAAAATATTTTAGGGCAGACGTGGATAGATGCTTGATTACCAAGGGGATGAAAGATTATGTGGAATGTACAGTGGAGGTTAAAATAGAATTATTTCATGATCTTACTGAATGTTGAAGCAGACTTGGCGAACCTCCTGTTCGTATGTTCGTGTATCCTTCATCTCAGACATTGACCCGGAAATCCAGGTGGCGGATGAAGAAGACAATCTGGACATTTTACATCGTAACTGGGAGTTGAATTTCCATCCTGCTAAAACGATTTCACATACGACGGCCACATTGAAAAAAAGGGAACTGGCAAGGAAAACATCTGGACTGTTTCACCTCAGAGACATAAATATGAAGTCAGAACTCGGCGAGTTTGGTCTTCCTGGTCTATGCCGTATTAACGTCGCTCCAACGTCACCTCCGGCCTTAGATGTAGCTGCCTGTTATAAACAAGTCGATTGAATGATCAGTCAGACCACCATGCTTTTAGATTCTATCGTCCTCTCTATTGCCTTTCTGCTGTCGTGTAAGCGAGGAGATTAATTGAAATCCTTAGAGGTTTAATTGTGTGCTCAGTTCATGAATATCATTAAATTTGTATTTTGAATATGAAATGTCGGGGATCAACGTAGCCGCTTGTCAATGAGATACTTTGCAAATGAACTGGAGGCAAATTTTATTTAAAGCTCGGCTTCGTTGTGATCTGAAATGCGCTGCCTGCAAGGATCATTGAAGTAAATTTAAAAATGAACGTCAATGTACAATCTGGTACTTTAAGAAGAAGAATTGTAGCTCTGTAGGGCCATAGAGCAGAATGCGTTAATTCAATAGTTTAGTATTTCATGTAATATATATTTTGAAAGGTAGCTTCAACGCTTAGCTGGTCTGACCCTTATTTATTAATGCCCTTTTCAGGTGCTTCCTCCGGCGATGTGGTGCATCAGTGGCCGTTTACGCTCGCCGTGAAGGAAGAAGGAACCGCCAAACTGAATTGTTACCAGAATGGAAGCACGCGTACTACCATGCTCTGGTACCGGCAGCTTCCCGAAAAGGGCCTCGCCCTCATCGGGTATCTTGTGATAGGGAGCCAAGCGAACTATGAAGACGAGTTTAATTCTGGGTTTACCATCACCCGAAGTGAGAACGACAAGAAATCCGAACTGAAGTTGGACAGAGTCAAAGGTTCAGACTCGGCGGTTTACTACTGTGCCGCTAGTGATGGAGCACAGCGTCATATAATAGCACATCGCCATGACAAAAACTTCCAGCGATCAAAGTCCCACCCCCATTCGCACTCAGCTGATGCCTGTCAGGGTGCCCTCAGTTTTGGATCACACCGCTTTCCCCAGGGATCAATGTTCTGATGTCGGGGAGATCTTGATGAAGTTGTTGGTGAAACTATGAGACGGGGCGGATCTCTCAATTGCCGTGCGTCATGATGCGGCTAATCAGACGGGTTGGCTGGATGCCTTCCTCATCACTTGCTTTTCCGCCAATCTTTATTTCGTCCCTACATTTGGCCACAATCAATAATCAGTCAATAACAGAGCCCCTGCACTTTCGCCCCCGCCTCCATAATCTACAGTTTGCCGCAAATGGCCGTTTTCTCCTGTTAGCCAAATCTCTGACCGTTTTACTATATCACATCAAACACATTGAGCTTTAATATGCAGGAACCCTGTGAATGGCACTGCATTGCACGTATTAGAATTACATTACACTCAATGTCTTACCCTTCGGAATTGTCCACGGCAAAGGCCTGCAAATGTTCAGTCATTGAATATATTTATTTCAGATATCTGATCTCTATACCTACCGTACATAGTCACTGATTTGGCAGACGTTGATAGATTTTGGCTGGATTGCACTTCCAGCAAAGAGACTTCCCTTTCCTTTCTTTAGACCAACGTTAGCCACAGATCATGCCCAATATCTATCATTATTGACTAAACACGTCATGGCATTTAGTCTGGAACGGAGATGACTGAAACCAATTTGAGATATTTTTCATTGTACGAAAGGATTTGGATCGGGTGAAGATTTATGCAGTTCTCGCCTGTAATTGTTTACTTCAGCGTTGCAAATGGACTAAAGTATGAAGACCATCGGAAGGTTGATCTGTTTCAAAATACACCCCCAAAAATTCCTTCCAAATCTTGAATATTTTTACACGCTACTCTTTGCACATTTTCGGCACTATATGGCGCTATAGCTTCACTGATCATTGGCACTTCCTAACGACTAATTTTTGCTTCAAAATCTGATTTCGATTTACGCCAGAATCTGGTCTAGTTTTGAAGTCAATAACACCTTGCGGCCATGACGAATTGCATTTTTTTCTCCAGCTGGTTGCCTTTTTTCCTGCAGGGCATAAGACTCAAAGACCACGACCAGCTATCCTTAGTAGCCACACACGCAGACGACAAGCAACATGAATTCGACTGGGACAACACGACCATTATAGGGCAAACCAAACAAAGAACAGCCAGGGAATTCCGAGAAGCATGGCACTCATCCACAAACTCCATCAACAAACACATCGACCTGGACCCAATATACCGGCCACTGCAGCGGACAGCTGAAACTGACAACCTGAAGCGGCAGGGACAGGCCACTATAAATGCCGGAGGAAACACCACAGAAGCGCTTCACAGGAGGCTCCCAAGCACTGAGGATGTCACCTAGACAGGGGACGAAACGTTTGCAACAAAAATATCCATTATAATGCTGAAACCAAGTGTTCAGCCCGAGCAGGAGGACTATGTCGAATTCCGGCACCAGAATAGATGCCACGGCCTCAGGGCGGTGCAGAGGAGAACGGTGTAAGATGGGCTTGGCCAAGATTCAGTCTCAGTTTTATTGCAAATTCCTATCGATGGGTTGGAGGGGGTCTTGATGCACAATGATAGTGACCTTACTCTGATGCAGCAAGACCACCAGAACATAAGACCCTAAGATATAGGAGCAGAAATTAGGCCATTCAGCCCATCGAGTCTGCTCCACCATTCAACCATGGCTGATAAGTTTCTCAACCCTATTCTCTCGCTTCCTCTCCGTTGCACTTGATCCTCTTGATACTCAAGGCTCTATCCAATTCAGTCTTAAATATAATCAGTGACCTGGCTTCCATAGCCTTCTGTGGCAATGAATTCCACAGATTCAGCGCTCTATGGCTGAAGAAGCTTTTACTTATCTCAGTTGTAAAATGTCTTCCCTTTACTCTAAGTCTGTGCCATCGGGTCCTCGTCTCTTCTACCAATGGGAACATCTTTCCAACATTGACGCTGTCCAGGTCATTCAGCATTCTGCATGTTTTAATGAGATCCCCCCACTCCATCCTTCTAAACTCTATCGAGTATAGACCCAGTGTCCTCAAAGGTTTCTCATATGTCAAGCTTTTCATTCCTGGACCATTTCCATGAATCTCCTATGAACATGCTCCAGGGCCGGTACATCCTTCCTGAGATATGAGGCCCAAAACCTCGCAGAATGTTGCAAATGTGGTCTGATCAGAACTTTTTAGAGCCTCACAAGTACATCCTTGTTTTTCTACTCAAGTCCTCTCAAGATAAATGCCATTATTCCATTTGTCTTTCTCCTCACTCAACCCACAAGTTTACCTTGAGAGAATCCTGGAAGAGAACTCCCAAGTCTCTTTGCACTTCAGATTTCTGAATTTTTTTTCCATTCAGAAAATATGCCATCCCTCTATTCTTCCTAACAACGGGCATGACCTCACACTTTCCCATGTTGTACTCCATCTACCACTTCTTTGCCCACTCTCCAACGTGTTCAAATCCTTCTGCAGCCTCCCCTCCTCCTCAATGCCACCTGTTCCTCGACCTATCTTTGTGTTGTATGCAAAGTTATCGAGAATGCTCTTAGTTCCTTCATATAGATCGTCAATACATAAAGTGAGAAGTTGTAGTCCCAACACTGAGCCTTGTGGAACACTACCTATCACTGGCTGCCATCCTGTGAAGGACCATTTTATCCCCATTCTCTACTTTCCGCCAGACAACTATGCGAGCACCTTGCCTGTGACACCATGGGCCATTATCTTACCCAGTAGTCTCCTGTGTGACACCTTGTCAAAGGCCTTCTTGAAGTCCAGGTAGATAACATGTATTGGCTCTCCATAGTCTAACCTGTTTGTTACGTCTGCAAAGAATTTTAGAAGATTTGTCAGGCATGATCTCCTCTTTATGAGGAGACTTTGCCTTGTTTTGCTACACACTTCCAGGTACTCAGAAATATCATTCTTCCCAATGGATTCCAGGGTCTTCCCCATGAGTGAGGTTAGGCTAGTCATAGAGCATAGAGATGTACAGCATGGAAACAGACCTTTCAATCCAACTCATTCATACCGACCAGCCATCCCAACCTAATCTAGTGTCACTTGCCAGTACCCAGACCAAATCCCTCCAAACCCTTCCTATTCATCAACCTATCCAGATGCCTTTGAAATGTTGCAATTGTACTAGCCTCCATCACTTCTTCTGGCAGCTCATTCCATACATGTACCACGCTCTGCATGAAAAAGTTGCCCCTTAAGTCTCTTTTATATCTTTCCCCTCTTACGCTAAACCTATGCCCTCTAGTTCTGGACTACACCACCCCAGGGTGAGTACAGAACTTTGTCTATCCTATCCACACCCCTCATGATTTTATAAACCTCTATAAGGTCACCCCTCAGCCTCCGACGCTCCTGGGAAAGCAGCCCCAGCGTATTCAACCTCTCCCTATAGATCAAATCCTCCAGCCCTGGCGACATTTTTGTAAATCTTTTCTGAACCCTTTCAAGTTTTGCAATATCCTTCTGATAGGAAGGAGACCAGAATTGCACGCAATATTCCACAAGGGCCTAACCAATGTCCTGTACAGCCGCAACATGACCTCCCAACTCATGTACTCAATACTCTGACCACTAAAGGAAACCATACAAGCTCCTTCTTCACTATCCTATCTACCTACGACTCTACTTTCAAGAAGCTATGAACCTGCACTCCAAGGTCGTTTTGTTCAGCAACACTTCCCAGGACCTTACCATTAAGTGCATAAGTCTGCCAAGATTTACTTTCCCAAAATGCAGCACCTTGCGTTTACCTAAATTAAGCTCCATCTGTCATTCCTCAGCCCATTGGCCCATCTGATCAAGATCTCTTTGTAATCTGAAGTAACCTTCTTAGCTATCTACAACACCTCCAATTGTGATGTCATCTGCAAACCTAGGCTAACTTTTCCTCTTTTGCCACACTCCCTTTTTAATACTGAGGTGTCATATTAGCGGTTTTCCAGTCCTCTGGAACTCTTGTGATTCTAGTGATTAGCTGAAATAACAACACTAACACCTCCACTATCTCTTCAGCTTTCCACGTTTGACCTCTAGAGTGTCGTCCATCTGGTTCAGGTGATTTGTCCAAATTCAGACCATTCAACGTTTTTGGCACCTTACCTGGCGATGGCGATCATACTCAGCTCTTCTCCCTCATTCTCTTGAATTTTAGGGATATCATTTGTGTCTTCCATTGTGAAGACTGCCACAAAGTAATTAATCGGTACCTTAGCCATTTCGTTGTTCCCCATTACTATCTCTTCAGCGTCATTTTCCAGTGGCCTAATGCCCACCGTTGTCTCTCTTTTGCCCTTTAAGCATTTGTAGAAACTTACAGTCTTCCTTCATATTACTGGCTAGATTACCCTCATATTTAATCTTCTCCCTCCTTATTTCCTTTTTTTACTTGCCCTCTGTTGGTCTTGGTAATCTTCCCAGTCCTCTGGTTACCCACTGCCCTTTGCCATACTTTGTGCTTTCTCTTGTGCTTTTATGATATCCTGACTTCCCTAGTCAGCCATGGTTGCCTCATCTTCCATTTACCATGCTTATTTTTTCCTCAGGATGAATCTCTGCTGTGTGTCCTGAACTATTCCTAGAAACACCTGCCATTGCTTTTCCGCTGCCTTTTCTGCTAGGATCCTCCTCCCGTTAATTCGACCCAGCTCCTCCCTCATGGCTCTGCAGTTGTCTTTATTCAGCTGGAATACTGTTACCTCAGCGGTTAGCATTGCTGCCTCACAGCGCAAGGGACCCATGTACAATTTCGGCCTCGGGCAACTGTCTGGGTTTGCACATTCTTCCCATGTCTGCGTGGGTTTCCTCCGTGATTACTGCAATTTTGCCTTTCCTGCATATCATTTCTATTCCTGGTGTATCTCGCACCCCAGCTCCTGACTGCTATTTGGAGGCCTTTACATAACTTCAACTATTTTTTTTTCACCTTTGCGGTTCCTCAACTCTACCCAGACAGATTCTACACCTTCCAACTCTACTTCGATTCCTACTGTTGACTTAATTTCAATTCTTACTATTAAGATACCCCAAATCCTCTGCCCACCTGCCTGTCTTTTGGATAGGATGCATATCCTTGAATATTCCCAATCCTGATCCCATTGCAGGCACGTCTCCGTAATGTTCACCACGTCATACCTGCCAATTTCGATCAGCTCCACAAGTTCGTTTAATTTATTCTTTATACCGTGTGCATTCAGATATAACACCTTCAGACCTGTATTAACCGTCCATTTTCTCATTGTCATTCATTTGTCCGGCGTGCTTAAAGTTTGATTGCTAATCTTTTCCATACACTCTGTCCTACTTGTGTCTGTGCTGGGGATTTTGATAACCTCCCCTGAATTCTGCACTCGTATCTTCTCCTTTAATTTAATTTTCCCCTATAACTGAATCCTTCTCCCCCTCCCAATTTAGGTTAAAGCATTGTTTATAACCCTAGTTATGCAATTCACTAAGACTCTGGTCCCAGCTTAGTTCAGATGAAGACTGTCCCAGCAGAACATGTCCCTCTTCCCCCAGCACTGGTGGCAATGTCCCATGAATTCAAACCCTTTCTTCCACATCAATATTTAAGCCCTGTTTAATCTTATTAATCCTGTGTCAGTTAGTTCGTGGCTCAGGTAGTAATCTAGAGATTAATATCTTTTCAGTTCTGCTGTTTAACTGGTAAGGCCAGGTTCATGTCCGACTTATTTCAGAGGTATGCCATAATATTACTGAACAGGATGGTTAGAAATTATCTGAAAGAGTATCAACACTGAAACGTACAAATTCTAACTTTAGCTGCCAAGTTAAATCTGAGAAAAGTGGGTCGGCCTTGAAGTGAAGCAGCTGTCAATCAAACAGAAGTGCCAGTGCCATTCTATAAACAGTCTCCCTCCTCCGCCCCCCCCCCCCCCCCCCGAGTGAATTAGATATTTAAAATCAAGTTCGATTCGGCTATTGTTGTTTCAACTAGTGAAAATGCATTTAATGCGATGTCTGGCGTGTGTCCTCCTACTGCTCTGTGAGTGGCCCGCTGGGATAATGTCTTGATTAGTTCCAAATTTGAGCATCTCCTGAGTTTCAAACTCATTCTGTTCCTCTTCTCTGCAGGTGTAGCCGGCAGCAGAGTTCAGCAAAGTCCTTTTGCAATCTCTAAATCCGCTCACGCTTCCCTCGAAATCCGTTGTTCTGCAAAGGGATCCTTCAGCTCAGAATTCTACTGGTACCGCCAGCTACCAAATGGGGAGCTCTTGCTGCTCTTCTACTCACCGAACGCTGAGAAAATCGATCCGACCGGGAAAGTAGAAGGATTCACGGCCTCGAGACCCGACGACTCTACTTTCTACTTGCAAACGACCAACCTGCAAGGGAACCACACAGGATTTTATTACTGTGCCTGGAGACTCCACAGTGACACCAGGAACAAGATCAGCACAACAAAAACCCAACGCAGCGACGAACTGTATTAGACGCCGCATTGCTGGCCTGGCCCTCGGTTGGGGGGTGAGCTGTGAACGGATTGTGGGAAGTGGGGTGTTCTTTACTCCCGCCCCGGAGATGACAACACCAACGTTTAGATCCAATCACCTGTTAAGAGAAGACCCCACCTCTCCGAGCAGAATATTGGAGACAACACATCGCACTCAGAGCCCAGAGGTTTGAGATAATCTGCAGTCAGAGTCAGGGCACAGTAATTTCACACAACAAATACACGACTGTGTCAGCCTCTGGAGATGTCTCTGTCTCTGTCTCACTTCTGCATTGTGCTGCTGTTCTTAACGTGTAAGTTTGTGGTGGACTGCACGCCTTACTGTTCAGTTCAGTGTGTTGCCCGTTTCCTAGATTCATCAGCACTTCTTTTCAGTGTCTTTTCCTCATTTTTTTTCCTGTTTTCATGTCACTGCCGTTCTCCTTTTGCGCCCCATCGCTGTATCTCGCTATCTGCTTATTTCTTTGTTTTTCTCCTCTGTATGTTGTTCTGTCTGGCCTTGTATATTTCGTTCTGACTATGCTTATCTTTGCCTCTATCAATCTCGATTCCCGACTCTCATTTTATCTCTTCTTTCTTTCTCTCTGGTTGACTCTAAGTCTCCCTCCCTGCCCTTTTCCCCTTCATGCTAAGAATCGAAATGCAAATTGACCTTGACTTTATCTCTCTCTCTTCCCCCAATATCCCATCGCTGTTTGACAGATGCAGCGGCCGTTCCGATACAACAGACAACTGCCATTTCACAAACCCCAGGCACTCCAGTTAGCCTGGAGTGTCTTTACACAGAAGCTGATGCTAGCTCCTACTTTTACTGGTATCGATGGCATCCTGACCACGAACCCCAATGCCTTTTCTACTCAAACTACCGCGAAATGGTAACTCCCTCCGGTGAGGTTGACGGTTTCAAAGCCAGAAGACCCGATATCACCCATTTTTACTTGGAGTCCTCCGGTCTCTGGACGAATCACTCGGCCATGTATTACTGTGCCTGGAGTGTTCACAGTGACTGAGAGAGAAGGAGCAGCTCAACAAAAACTAAAACAAGAGTCTACAGGAAATAACTGGGATATCTGTCTGTCTTCCTGTCTGCCACCTTGTATCTATCTGATTGCCCATTTATGGGCAATTTTCGTTTCACCGAGATGTGATAAGTGCCATCGGGATCATTGCGGGGGCTTCACAGATTTAAACCAATATGAAAGATGAAATAACCCAATGCAGGTTTGTTAACTCTCCAGATGACACAAAACCAGGCAAGAAATCAAATTATAAAGAAGACAAAGGGAATCTTCGAAAGGCTATATGCATATAAAAATGTTAAGTAGAATACAATATGGGACCACATAGAAACCAACTTCTGTCATTTAGGAAACTTGGGCTCTCGTCATGACGTAGGCGAACACGTGGGCAGGAAATATCATTCAGTTGTAGAAACATGATTCCGGGTTTCCCTGTCAATGTGTTACCGTACATCCCTGAAGCTGAGTGTTATGTCGCTGGTACGTTTAGAGCGGTGGTCATACGGTGTATCAACGGTACGGGGCAAATAGGCAATGTGTGGCCACCATAAGACCATATGACAACAAGATGTAATAGAAGAGTTAGATCGTTCGGCCCGTCGCGTTTTCTCCATAATTTACTCGTGGCTAATACGATTCTCAAACCTATTCTCTTGCCTTCCCTTACTAATCTTCTGTCTCTGACATAAATACACTCACTGACTTGGCGTCCGCAGCCCTCTGCCGAATGAGTTCCACGGATTAACTTCCCTCTGGCTAAAGACACTTCTCCTCATCTCAGTCTTCCCTCTGAGACTGTGTTCTCGGCTCCAATTTATCCTGCACGCCCACTCTATCCAAGAATCTCAGTATCCTGTAAGTTTCAACTATCCTTTTCAACTCCATTCATTACATCTCCAGAGTTCCGCTCTTCATAGGACAAGCCATTCATCCCTGGGATCATTGTTATAAACCTCCTCTGGACCCTCTTCAACGACAGCACAGTCTTCCTTATATTAGAGGCAAAAAACTAGTCACTAAATTCTAAATGCGCTCTGAACAGAACTGTACAACCTCGGCAGGATATCTCTACTCTTGTATTCTAGCCTTCTTGAAATTAATACCATTTGCCTTCCAAACCATCGACTGAACCTGCATGTTAACCTTAAAAAAATCTTGAACCAGGACTCCGAAATCCCTTTGTGCTTCAGATTTCTAAAGCTTCCCCGCCTCAGTTCCTCTTACCAAAACACTGTTTTAGTGACCCACAACCTAAAGTTGACAAAATGGCCGTTTAGGGTTTTTTCTTAAGCTAACACAAGGGTTGGACAGTCACACACAGCAGATGTTCACAGCTGGTATTGTGGATAAGATGAAATTCTCTGTCGGAAGAAACATTAAGGAAGTTAATCAGGTTTCTGTAAACACGCACTTCCAAGATGCTTTTTAATAGGAGGCATTTTTGAAAGGCTTAATTTAACCACAGCCCCAAATACCAAATCCGTGTGAAAAGGTTAGTTGCATTCCTTGAGCAGATATTTGTTGTTAATAAAGTGGCTCAATGAATTATTAGAGAAGATAAAGTAATACATGTTGCAAACATTATTTCCAAAACAAAAACATTTGACACAGGAGGGGAGCAAAGGAAGGTTGTCAAAAGAAAGGTCACGACTGGGGAGAGATAAATGATTAAAACTTTAAGGTAAATGTGGATAATTTGAGCAAGTTTTTACATCAAAAGTTCAAGGGAAGAGTGATAAAGACAGATTACAAAATAAAGAGTGAAGCTGTGCTTATGCCCTCTTGTTATTTGTGGAATCTGAACAAGTTTCATTTAATAGCTTGGTAAAGTTGTAAAGTAATTGAATTTTACCCTGATCATGCTGTTAAGAATCTTCAAAAACTTTTAAAAATGCATCATAGAAAGCATATTATCGGGATGCATTATGGCCTGGTACGTCAATTGCTCTACCTAGGATAGTGTGAAACTACAGAAGGTTGTATGCACAACGCAGACAATCAGGGAAGCCAGTCTTCCATCCATTTTGCACCGCTTGTTGCCGCGGAATGGCTGCCAAGATCATTAAAGACCTATTCTACCCCAATATTGCTCTCTTACAACCTCTTCTGTCAGGCAGAAGATACAGAAGCTTAAATATACGCACTAACAGGTTCAAGAATAAATTCTTCCCTGATGAATGGCCTCTCTAACTTCAAATAATGTTAACCTTGTTAATGTTAATCTTGCTTTGTGCATAGCCTGTGCGGTGTAACCTGTATGCTTCTCTCGGCCAAGTTTTCTTCACCCTATATATATGATCTTTATGACCTTGCTTACTATGATTTGCCTCTACTGCTTGCAAACAAAGCTTTTACTGTATATAGGTAGACGCGACAATAAATAAAATTATATCATCAGTAGAATTCGAATCAATGCTTTCTACTTAAAACAAAACAATTCGATTTGAAACTGTGAAAATTTATTTAATAAATGAAGCTTTGGTTAAAATTTCACTCGCAGCATGCAAATAACAGGGGGTAGTAAACTGTAGCTGCAAGTTGGAAGGATGTTTATTTGATCTTTCAGGCTGAAGGGAGGTTGGCTGTCCTCAATTTTTCAGTTGTGCCACAGAACTGTCGTAACTTTATATTAGATTTTAAATACTTTGTAACAATTGGTAGAAATTAATATCCTTCCTAATTTCCCGTACTAAAGTTAGTACAGAATGTGGAAGCCTTCTTCATGATAAGCAAGTTATTGGTAAATGATGTGTTGCAGCTGGTGAATGTCTGGGAAAGAATATGACCTTCAGAAGCATTGTAAGATTCCAAAGATAGATGATAGACATATCTGGTGAACATCATGATTTTATGGGAGGAGCTAGGGCTCTCTATAGAGTTGTCCATCGTGAATCATATGTTCATTGGATTGGATATATAGCTTAGGGGGATGTGGTAAGCAATTACATCAATCAGCATAAATTCAATATAATGTGTAAGGTGTAAAACGTTGTATTCAGCTGGTGAACCCAGAATGTCACTGACCTCTGATCTGAGCTGTATGAGTATAACAACTGAGCCGCAATTGAAGGCCAGATTTGGAGTGGTCGCTGGCCTCTTCCACATATGTGGTAATAGAGCTCTGAATAAAAATTGCTTGTACTGCTGAGCACAGAACGTAAGACTCCACTTGGATGTTTTTCTGGAGATCAGTGCGCAACCTCACAATTTCACACGCTGTATTCCGTCTGCCACCTCTTTGCCTACTAACCTAGTATATCGAAGTCCTTCATAACCTTCTTGCTTCTCCAACACCACTTTTCCCTCCACATATTTTTGTGTCATCTGAAAACTTAGCAAAAATGCCAACAGCTCCTTTGTCCTGGACATTAATGTATAACGTAAATAGTTATGGTCCCAATAGCTGACTCCTATTGATGACCACTGGCCTTTGGCTGCCATCCTGATATTGACCCTTTATTCCTACACTCTGCCTTTTCCGGGTCAGCCAGTCATCCATCTATGCCAAATAGTTCGAGCGAAGCAGTAGATGGTGCAGGAGGCCACTCAAGAATCGTGTTCCATTCTGGATACTGATCAGGCCAATACTTCCTCAGGGGAAATTAGGAAGTCCAAGGCCTAGGTAATATTGTATACTTGTGGCAAGCTTTACGTCCTCTTTGTAATCTTTCTTTGAACATTTTTCAATGCTGCAGTGCAGGCTCAGTGGGTTTCGTGGCCCTGTCGCAAAATACTTTGCTATGTGTCAATAAATTAAAGATCCCACATGAATGCAGTTGTTGCTGTTCCCTGCTCCGACATTCATCCACTGCACCACGAGAGGGGGTTGTAGCCTAACAAGTCATTCCGCGCACGATTTCAGTAATTGTCGCGAATAGGCTTCCTCTTCAAACGAAGATCTTCATCTATATTATGATTGTGATTTCCATTCACGAGCGACAATTAAGTGTACGCAAGTGGGATTTAGTTTATAATGTGCTCATATATGGGAGTTTAGATAGAGGAGGATACATAACAAGAATGGAAATATAACGAGGTAGGTGGCGAATGATCTGGGACATGGGGGGTGTGGACATTGGGTAGAGAAGGGTATAGATGTACGAGAATGTCCAAGGTTGTACAGCAGTAGATGGATAGAGACTAGGAGGTAGAGACCCCCTACAAGCAGAAAATGTTCATAACCTCACCTGTGAAGGGCCTTGCTCGTTTTCTCAAGAAATATCCACTTGTCATAAAGTCTTCCAGTGTCAGAACATGTATCGCTCCATCTATTATATAACCTTCCCCCCCCCCCCCCCTTTCGAAACCATAAACGTTTCAACAACAACTTGAACTGATTTTTTTTAACATTGCCTAACGTCGCAAGACACTTCATGGGAGCTTATCTAACAAAAGTAAGACAAAGGGCCAAAATAAAATAACATATGGCGGTTGAACAAAACGTCAAAAGGTGAATGACGTTAAGAGAGTCCTAGTTCATTAATCTTTGAAGATAAATGCTGAAGGTGAAGATTGATCACTGCTGCGTCACAGAGCCAGGGACCCAGGTTCGCACTCGGGAGACTGTCTGTGTGGAGTTTGCATGTTCCTTTACCTGTCCACCGTCACTGTCCTGGTGCCAAAAGTCAAGTCATGAGGAGTACCCGGACAGTTTGCTCAAATGTTGAGTCAACTTCACTCTTTGTTCGCAAGATAGAAGCATCCGCAGGTTTCTCTAAAAATCGGCAGGGAATCCAGCGAGTGTTGCATAAGGGTGAGGCATAATTGCTGCCACTGGCCTGCATGTGAGATCTCTGAATTTTTGTCCCTCTCAGTGATGAACAGAGTAAGAAATAGATTGAGGAAGAGTAAGATGGAGAGAGAGAGGGATTACAAACGGAGGTCGACAATCAGAAAAGAGAGAAAGAGAAAAAAGAGAGAAAGAAGGATGACATTGGCATTTGGAGAAAATTTGAGTGCCTGATTGAATGAACGAAGCAATAAGCAGTGATCAAGGGTTCGTCTGAAAGAGAGAGAAAGAGTGATGAATATTGAGTTAGAAACAAATTGAAGGTAAGCAAAAATGTGTTAAGTATTCAGAATGAAAAACAGATAACAAGGTAGAATGAGGGAATAAACGAAAGGGCATTAACAGGAAGGAAGAAGATCGTACAATCACATCGCCTTTGGAGCAAAGATAAAGACCGAGTGAAGGAGAGATAGAAAGGCAAAGAACAAAAGTTGAAAAGAGGTGGAGAGTGACAGAGAGAGTATGAAAGGCAAAAGATTGGGAAATACGCATTAGAAAAAAAAGAGACAGTAGAAACAGGAAAAAACCCAGAAACGATGGTAAATAGAGGGGAAAAATATGAACTGAAAGAAAAAAACAACAGGAGTGGATAGGTAGTTAGAAAGAAGGTGAGAGAGTAAACCAGAAGAAGAGACTAGGTCCGCGCTTGAAAAATAAAAGAAGAAATAGAGAAAAAGAAAGATGACGAGAGAGCGATACTGTCAGATTTGGGAAGGCTGAGAGAAAGAAAGTGGAAGGAGCACTCAGAAATAAAATTAGAAGTGGAACCCGAGCAGAAGGATAGTGTGGCAGAAGCAAAGATGCTGAAAAATAGAGAGAGGGTGGGCTAAAGCAGACAGAAAGAGAGCAAGGAGGATAAACAAAAGGAAATACGGATGAAAACACGCACACACACACACACAGAAAGAGAAAGAGAGAGAGATAGAACGGGTGATCTGTACTCAGTTCTTTAACCAAAATTAAAAGGCAATATTGTAGATTATACAACATCCCCTTAGTCCTACAATCTGCTCTGTCCCGACAGTGCCAATGAGCATTTTAATTGCAATTACACATATATATCTGTTTCTGAATGTTATTATCGAAACTGCATTCAGACAGTGCATTCCAGATCATGACAGCAGATCAAAATAAAAATGACAGCATCACAGTTTAACAATGTTAAATGAAGCAATTCAACACATTGTGTCATGCCTGCTCTCCGACTGAATGATTTGCCTTAAGTTATTCCCTTGCCCCATCTCAACCTCAGTTCCTTTACAAATAAGAACCTAATTTCCTACTGAACCTGCCTCCACCACACTCTCAGGCAGTGCCTTCCAGATACTGAAAAAGTCCTCGTCTTTTTCCTCTGGACGCTTACTAATTATCTTAAATCGATTTTTAAAAACATGCAGATTCACTAGTGCAACGTTACAAGAATACTTAATTACTGACTCAATAATTCCATTTTGATGTTCTTTCTAATTGAGTTGGTTGACCGAGCGCCAATTTATGTCAGCGAACGTTGGCCGTGAATGGCACATGCTGTGAATTAGGACTCGGGGGGAGAATGGTAGCAGAGATGGTTGTGGAAGGAAAGGTGGGGGAAATAGAATGTGGTAAATCAGCATGGTTTTAACTGTTGTATGGATTTTTGCATTGCTGGCTAAGCCAGCAAGTTTTGTTCCGCCCAAAATACCCAGAGGGCAGTTAACAGTCAACCACATTGTGGATGTCGAGTCACATTTAAATCAGGCCAGGCAAGGTTGGCAGATATCACTTTCCAAAGGACATTAGTGAAGCGGATAGAGTTTTGGGATAATCAACATAATTACCATTAGATTTGCTTTTTATTTCAGATTTTTGCACAAATGCATTTTCAATATTTGTCATGGCGAAACACGTGACCTCAGAAGATTATCTTGAATTACTAGCGCAGTGGCATTACCAAAATGCCACAACCTCCCATTTCGCCATTGGATTAGCCGAGAGTGGAGTTAGCAAAGGCGTGCATGAGAACATCAACAATCGGTGAGCTGAGAAGGATTGAAATCAGATGCTAATAGGATCATGGTCATAATGGATAACATTAAGATGTGTTTTGAAACTCACAGTAGAATATGGCATGGAAGTTGTGCCTTAGATTGATGCCAAGCAGAGGGATTGAGGGAAATGAGTTAGGATAAGGGAGAAAAGACAATGACTTCAGTATTTGCAATACAGAATGGGAGGGGTACCTATAACTGAAGCAAATACAGAACACATGCAACTGTTGATGTTCACTAACAGCATCAAGAAGTACAGAATGAACACTAAGCTTAATTTGGACCTTCATTATTAAGAAGGCTGAAAATACAGGATATTACTGTACTCAAAATATATATGTATTACTAGTATAAAGAGACTTAAGCACTTGAAGAGAGCATCACAACGGATACATTTGTATGTTATGTATACAAGTTTAGGAATTACAGGTATCCTGAAATGTGGTGATATTAATGAGAGGTATGCCAACACATGCAAGTAATTAGAGTATATTAAGAGCAAGATGCTTATTCGGGACAGAATGGGGCCTCTTAGAACCAAAGGGCAATCTGTGTGTGGAGCTAGTGGATGTGGGTGAGGTATTGAATTATATTTTATTTTCTTTATTCGTAAAGGAAAAATACATTTATACTGGAGATTTTAGTTGGGATGGTTATATTCTAGGTATGTTATTACTAATAAGGAGATTGTATTAGATGTTTGAGTTGGCATACAGGTGAATACATTGCCAGAGCCTGATGGGAGGAGATTGCTCGGTCCCTAGCAGAAATATTTAGTGCCTTGTCGTCACAGGTAGAGTGCCACATCATTGGAGGATAGCTAATTTGGCACCCTTGTTCAAGAAGGGCAGCATGTACAGGTCAGCAGTTATAGAACAATCAGTGGTAGGAAAATTATAGGAAAAATTCTGAGGGGCACGATTACTCAACTCTTGGAAAGGCTAGGCTTGATCAGGGATAGTCAAAATGAATTTGATAGAGGGACATCTTTTCTGAATAACTTGATGCAGTTTTTTGAAACTTATTTAAATATTTTGATGACAGTAATGCAGTTTGTGTGGTTTATATGAACAAGGTCCCACTTGGAAGCTTGGTCCAAACGGTAAGAAACCATGGCAAACTGGATCCAAAATTGCCTTGTAAATAATGATGCAGCGTTATATTTATGATTGGAAGCCCGTGACCAACACTGCACCACAGAGATCCTTGCTGTTATGTACATTAAGACTTGAGTCTGAATGTAGAAGAAAAAATCAGTAAATTTGCAGATGACATCAAAATTGTTTCAAGCTACACTCTGATATTGATCAACTGGTAAATTGAGCAGAACAATGAAAGAAGGAATTTAATCCCATTAAATGCAATTTTAGCAGTTTAATAAGAGAAGTACAAATATAATGAATGATAGGTGTCTAGGGGTACTAAGGAGCAAAGGAACCTTGGTGTATAAGTCCATAAGCCCTTGAAGTTGCCAGCGCAGTTAGAGTCGTGAAAAAGCATAGGCATGCATACCTTATTCGCTGGAGCATAGAATGTAGGAGCACAGAAATCTTCTTGCAACTTTATGAAAAATTGGTTGGGCCACAAATGAATACTATGTGTAGTTCTGATCACCACACTATTAGAAGGATGTAAACAAAAACAGAAGTTGTTGGGAAAGCTTGGCAGGTCTGGCAGCATCTGCGAAAAGAAATCAGAGTTAATGGTTCAGCATTGGTGACCCTTCCTCTGAAGAGTCACTGGACCCAAAACGTACACTCTGATTTCTTTGTACAGATGTTGCCAAGCCTGCTGAGCTTTTTCAGCAAATTCTGGTTTTGTTTCAATTTACAGCATCCACAGTTCTTTTGAGTTTTATTAGAAGAATGTGATTGCACTGGAAAAGTTGCAAAAAGATTCACCAGGCTGTTGCCTGGGATGGAAAGTCTCAGTTATGAGGAGAGACTAGTTTGGTTGGGTTTATTTCCCTTGGGGGGAAAAGTGGCGGGGAGGGAGAAGGCGAAGGCGGGGGTAGAGCTGAAATCTGATTTAGACATGCAAAATTATGAAAGGCAAAGACAGGGTAGATCAGAAGAATCTTTTCCTCATAGAACATTGGTGAGGGCATTTTTGAAGTACTGCATACAATTCTGTCACCCTTCTTCAGGAAGGACTTTTCTGTACTTTAGAGGATGCAGAAAAAGATTCATAAGTGTGTTGACTCGACTAGAGGGTTTGAACTAAAGGAAGAGGCTGATTAGGCTGTGGCATTTTTCCCTGGAGTGTCATGGACTGAGGGGTGAACTTATAGAGGTTTATAACATGATGGGGGGCATGGATGGGGTGAATAGCCAAGGTGTTTCTCTTGTGGTGAGGAAAACCAAAACTAGAGGGCAGAAAGTGAGAAGAGAATAATTTTAAAAAGACCTGAGAGGTAACATTTTCATGTAGAAGGGAGTATGGAATGATCTGCCAGATGAGGTGGTGGAGACGGGTAAAATTATAATGCTTAAAAGGCATCTGGATGGGTATATGAATAGGAAGGGTTTAGATGGATACGGGCTGAAAGCTGAAACATAGGACTGCATCAGATTGGGATGTCTGCTTAGCATGGATGAGTTTGACAGAAAAGTCAGTTTCCATGCTCCATGATTCTATGACTCTATGTGTCCCAGACCAAGTGGTATAAGTTTAAGGTGAGGAGTAAGTCGTTTAGAGGGAATTTCAGATTAGTTACAGTGTGGAAACAGATCCTTCAGCCCAACAAGTCCACACCGACCCGCCAAAGCACAACCCACCCAGACCCCATTCTTCTACATTTACCCCTTCACCTAACACTACGGGCAAATTAACATGGCCAATTCACCTAACCTGCATATTTTTGGATTGTGGGAGGAAACCCACGCCGACACAGGGAAAATGTGCAAACTCCACAAGGTCAGTAGCCTGAGGCAGGAATTGAACCCAGGTCTCTGGCGCTGTGAGGCAGCAGTGCTAACCACTGTAACACCGTGCCACCCAGTGAGCACCCTGAGGAAAAATGCTCTTGAGAAGAGGATAGTAGAAATGCGGAAAGCAGAGCCTGAGAGGGTGGTGGAGGCAGATACTCTCACAACATTTAAGAAGCATCTGAATGTGCACTTAAAATGTCAGGGCATTGAAGGCTAAGGAGCAAATGCAAGTAAATGGATTAAGTGCTGTTTGTTGGTCAGCATAGGTATGGTGAGCTGCAGGATTATTTTTTTTTTCTGTGCTCTATGACTCTGACTCAATGAATTCCTGGAAGTGAATTCTATGCATTAATTATTTTTTCACATTCACACTTGCTTTTTTCGCAGATCTGTCTTTTGGTCTCAACCACTTTCTATGGCAGATAGTTCTATGGGCTACCTCATTACCTTCAACTGCGACCTCTTGTTCTGGACTCATTGGAAGCGTCCTTCTTGAATTTACCCTGTTTAGTCTTGTTAGAATTTCATTGATTTCTCTGAGATGTCACCTCATTTTTCTAAACTCCAATAAATATAGTCCTAACCAATCCAATCACTCTTCATGCACCAATCATAGAACATAGAACACGCAGGTTCTGGGTCTCTTGCATTGCCACTCCTTTACCACCCGGCACCTGGAGGAAGAACCATTGAACACAGAATAGTACAGCACAAGAACAAGCCCTTTGGCCCACGATGTTGTACCGAGCATGACGTCAAATTAAACTAATTCCTTTTGCATACCTTTGATCCACAGCCTTTCATTCCTTGTATTTCATGTGCTTATCTAAAAATTCCTCAGATGTCTTTATTGTCTCAGCCTCAACCATCACTCCTGACAGTGTGTTCCAGATGAAAGTTGGTACTGCAGATGCTGGAGTTTAGAGTGAAGATTAGAGTAGTGCTGGAGAAGCATTGCAGGTCAAGCAGCATCCGAGGAACAGGAAAATTGACATTTTGGGAAAAGCCCTTCATCAGGATTGAGGCTGGGAGCATCGGGGGTGGAGAGATAAATGGGATGTGGGTGGAACTCGGGGGAAGGTAGCTGGGAGTGCAATAGGTGGATGGAGTGGGGGGGGGGGTGGAGGTGATTGGTCAGAGAGGAGGGTGAAGCGGAGAGGTTGGAAGGAAGATTGACAGTTGGGACAGGTCATGAGGACAGTCCTGAGCTGAAAGGTTGGAGGTTGGAACTGGGGTATGGTTGGGTGAGGAGAAATGAGGAAACTGGTGAAATCCACATTGATACCATGGGGTTGAAGGGTTCTGAGGCAGAAGATGAGATGTTCTTCCTCCAGGTGCTGGGTGGTAAGGGAGCAGCAATGGAGGAGACCCAGGATCTGCATGCCCTCGACACAGCGGGAGGGGGAAGTTGAAATGTTCGGACACAGGGTGGTGGGGTTGATTGGTGTGGGTGTCCTGGACATATTCTCTGAAACGCTCTGCGAGTAGGCTTCCAGTGTCCCAAATGTAGAGGAGACCACATCGGGCGCAACACATGCAGTAAATGACATGTGTGGAAGTGCATGTGATGCTTTGATGGATGTGGAAGGCTCCTTTGGGGCCATGGATGAGGTGAGGGGGGAGGTGTGGGTGCAAGTTCTGCAATTCCTGTGGTGGCAGGGGAAAGTGCCAGGAGGACAGGGTGAGCTGTTAGGGGGTGTAGATTTAACTTGGTAACCACGGAGAGAACGATCTTTACAGAAAGTGGATAGAGTCATAGAGATGTACAGCATGGAAACAGACCCTTCGGTCCAACCCGTCCATGCCGACCAGATATCCCAAGGCAATCTAGTCCCACCTGCCAGCACCCGGCCCATATCCCTCCAAACCCTTCCTATTCATATACCCATCCAAATGCCTCTTAAATGTTGCAATTTTACCAGCCTCCACCACTTCCTCTGACAGCTCATTCCACACACGTACCACCCGCTGCATGAAAAAGTTGCCCTTAAAGTCTCTTTTATATCTTTCCCATTTCACCCTAAACCTATGCCCTCTAGTTCTGGACTCCCCGACTCCTGAAGAAGGGCCTGTGCCCGAAACATCGAATCTCCTGTTCCCTGGATGCTGCCTGACCTGCTGTGCTGTTCCAGCAATAAAGTTTCAACTTTACCTATTTAACCTATCCATGCCCCTCATAATATTGTAATCCTCCATAAGGTCACCCCTCAGCCTCCGATGATCCAGGGAAAACAGCTCCAGCCTGTTCAGCCTCTCCCTGTAGCTCAGATACACTCCCTAGGACCTTACCATTAAGTGTATAAGTCCTGCTAAGATTTGCTTTCCCAAAATACGGCACCTCACATTTATCTGAGTTTAACTCCATCTGCCACTTCTCAGCCCATTGGTCCATCTGTTCCAGATCCTGTTGTAATCTGAGGTAACCCTCTTCGCTGTCCACTACACCTCCAATTTTGGTGTCACCTGCAAACTTACTAACTGTACCTCTTATGCTCGCATCCAAATCATTCATGTTAATGACAAAAAGTCGAGGGCCCAACATCGATCCTTGTGGCACTCCACTGGTCACAGGCCTCCAGTCTGAAAAGCAACCCTCCACCACCACCCTCTGTCTTCTACCTTTGAGTCAGTTCTGTATCCAAATGGCTAGTTCTCCCTGCATTCCATGAGATCTAACCTTGCTAATCTCGGTGGAGTCCATTTGTACCTGGTGACATTTATGCCCCCTCCCATTTATCTCTTCACCCCCGAGGCTCCTAGTCTCATTCCTGATGAAAGGCTTTTGGTCGAAATGTTGATTTTTCTGCTCCTCGGATGCTGCCTGACCTGCTGTGCTTTCCCAACACTACGCTCATCTTGAGTGTGTTCCAGACTCCTAACACTTGTCCCTCATATCTCCCTTAAACTTTCCCCCTCTCACCTTAAATGCATGCTCCCTATATTAGACATTTTAATTCTTGGAAACATATTTCACCGTCAACTCTGCATATGATTCTAATAATTTTATAGAGTTCCATCAATCCTCTCCTCAGCATTGCCACTCAAGAGAAAACAGCCTGCGTATTTCCAGTCTCTCCTTTTAGCTCATGCCTTTGAATCCAGGGAGCATCCTGGTAAACCTCATACTCACCCTCTCCAAAGCCTCCACATCCTTCCTGTAATGCTGCGACCAGAGCTGAATGCAATACTCTTAAGTGTAGCTTAACCAAAGTCTTACAAAGCTGCAACATGGCGTCCTGACACTTTTACTTAATTCACCGATCAATAAAGGCAAGCATGCCATATGCCTTCTTTGGCATTCTATCAACTTGCATGACCACTTTTAGGGAGTTACGGACTTGAACCTCATGATCTTTATAAACATCAATCCTGTTCATTAATCGTATACTTTTCCTTAACGTATGATCTCCCAAAGTCCATCACCTCGCACTTACCTGGATTAAACTCCATATACCATTTCTCTCCCCATGTCTGCAATGAATCTATATCCCGCTGTATCTTTCGACAACCTTCTTCACTATCCACAACTCTACTGATCTTTGTATTAGCTGCAAATTTGCTAATATACCCATCTACATTTTCATCCAAGTCATTTCCATAAGTCACAAACAGTAGAGGTCCCAGTGCAGCTCCCCACGGAAAACTAGTTACAGGCCTCCAGGCAGAAAGAAACATCTTCTCACTACTACCCTCCGTTTTCCATGGGCAAGCCAATTCTGAATCCATGCGGCCAAATCATCATGAATCACATACATCTTCAACTTCTGGAAGAGCCCACCCTAAGGGACCTTGTCAAAGCCTTACTAAAATCTAAGTAAACAACATCCACTGCTGTACCTTTGTCACCTCCTCAAAAAATTTAATCAAGTTAGTAAGACATGATCTACCCTGCTGACCATCCGTGATTAGGCCACACTTTTCCAAATGTGTGTAAATCCTATCCTAATCCTGTCATCTCAGGAATCAGTTGGAAAACTTCCTCCTAACCAGAACATCTTAATCTGATTTCAGACAATATTTCCTGTGTGGTTTCAGTAAGGTCCCGTAAACTGTAGCAAGGCTCTTCTACTGAAATTGCTGAGGCCTAAGGACTGATCCTTCATTTACACCACTAGCTATTGCTTGTCATTCAGAAAAGAACCACATACACTTATTCTTTGTTTCCTGACTGCCAAGCATTTTCTATCTATGTCAGTATGCTACCCGCAATACCATAATATATATTCATAATTTATATGGGGGAACTAAGTGTAACATCTCCAATATTACTGACAACACAAAGATGAGTGGGAGGGTGAAATGTGAGGAGCATGGTAACTTTGAGCAGTTTGAGTGGGTGAAAAAATGAATGACAAATGAGGTATAATATAGATAAATGTAAGGTCGTCCTCCATGTTATCCAATACGGGAAGGCAAGTTATTATCTGAATGACAATATGTTGGGGAAGGGAGAGGTGCAATGAGACCTTGGTGACATGATACATCAGTCTCTGAAAGTCAATATGCAGATGCAGCAAGTAGCGTAAAAGGCAAATAGTAGCTTCCTTCCCCTCTGGACACTGCATTCCCCAACATTTTGGGACATATCTGTATCTTCCTTTGTGATGACAAATCAGATATGTGCATAACTGATCTGCCACCTGTGTTCCCCAATACAACTCCCCTTGTTTATAATTGTAAGGAACCATAATTTGCCTTCATTCATCTTTTTGATCACATACCTGTAGAGGCTTTTACAATCAGTTTGCATGTTCCTGACAATCTTACACTCATATTCCCTTCCTAATTAATCAATTTTCCTTTCTTTGCTTTCAATTGTCATGTCTGCTGTTTTCTTTCACCAATTTGAATGCTCCTTTCTTGGATCCGACACTATTTCTAATTTCTCTTGTAAGCCATAGTTGGGCCATATTTCTCATTTAGTTTTGTGCCAGGCAGGAATGAACAATTGTTGCAGTTCCTCCATATTTGTTTTTTTTTGAATAACAATTGTATGCATCTGTTATCACTTCTTAGAGCAACATTGATACATCTGCATGACTTTATCAGCAATTTCAATTGAGCATTAACAGTCAACCCTTATTGTAGTGCGTCCAGAGGACAAGTTGGGTAATGACAGTAAGTTTCCTTTTATTAAACCACATCAATAAATCATTTAGTTGTTAGTAAAAGATAGTTGATTCTCAATTCCAGATTTGTTTACTGAAATGTAAAACATGGTTGCATGAAGAAGGGATTTAACTTAGATAATCACATGAAGAGATTATTAGGAGAAAGTGAGGACTGCAGATGCTGGAGATCAAAGCTGAAAAATGTGTTGCTGGAAAAGCGCAGCAGGTCAGGCAGCATCCAAGGAGCAGGAGAATCGACGTTTCGGGCATAAGCCCTTCTTCAGGAAGAGACTATTAGCCTACTAAGAAGACTCCTCTGCAATCTCACATTTTCATCTCAAATTGTTCTATTGGACAAATAAGATCAGTGCATATGTGTTGCAGCAGGTGATGTGTGGTAGTCTTTGTAACCACACATCCGGTTGTTTTTGTAACTGTTTGCCCTGTTTGTCTTGTTTTGTTGAACGCAAAAGGCAGCTGTGCTTTTATGACTGTACATCCTAGCTGCTCTTTTTTTTCAATCTTTGCAACTTGACGTTGTGTTGTTTCCATTTTTGACAAAACCTTTGTTTTCAAGAGTGTTTGAACAGAACAGAGCAATCGACATTGTAGAAATTACAAGTGAGACCAGCAACATATCTCTTCTAAATTTCAACCAGCTGAATGACCTCTTTCAGCGCTTACCATCTTGTAGCTGCATTATGGAGAGAATGCTTCCTCTGCTGGATGTTCTCTATAAATATCAATAACCAAATAATAGAGAGAGGAACAAATGTCACAAGCAACATTTATTCCTGACTTTTCATTCCCTATAGTATAGAAGATTAGGAGTGACCAACTGTATGTATTTAAGATGATTTAATCATTTGGTTTGAAAAATAGACAGAAACACCTTTTTTGATGGGAAATCAAGAACACGCAGCCTTAACCCTGAACTTAGATCTCAACCACCCAAGGGTGTTGTCAGGAAGCATGTTCTCACGCAGAGATTAATGGGATTATGCAAACCTTTTCCACTCATAAGATCAGGGTTTCAACAATGTTGAAATAAAATTTTAGTTTTTGTATGTTATAAGTGTCATGGATGATAGCAGATACATAAAGCTAAAATGGAAATTTACTAACAAATGGAGATGATCAAAGGGCTCAATAGCCATTTCCTTTCTTTATGTGTTTTGCCTTTCAGTGTCAGTAATTGAATATCAGGTTCGATGGATTGGCCATGCTAAATTGCCCATAGTGTCCAGGGATGTATAAATTACGTGAGTTAGCCATAGATAATGCAGGGTTATAGGATAGGGAGGTGAGTCTGGGTAGAATGCTCATTGGTGAGTGGGTGCAGACTTGTTGGGTTGAATGGCCTGTTTCCACACAGTAGGGATTGTAATTCTAGCAAACTTAACAGTACAAACTATCATTTTGTACATCTGTAAATAAGTTATCTCACATGATGAACTTATTCCCTGTTTCCACAGGTTAATAACTACAAGGAATTAATTCATATAAGTCACTAACTATTGCTTAGACATGAATAATAAGGGGAAATCTTTGAGTTCTAATCATAAATTTATGCATCAGAGATGATGGCCCTTAGGCCTGTCATTCTTGTGCATTATGTTTGAAAGAGCTATTATATTATCTTCACTGACCACCCCCCCCACCAACACTCTCCACTACACGTTCTGTGCTGTTAATACATAACTCTGGAGATGTTTTGCTCCCCTCTCTCAGCAAAACAAAGTTTATCAGCATTGGTATCATTTCTGAAAACCTCTTGAGCACACTTTATGAACATAAAAAACAGAAGAACTACAAGCAAAAGTAGGTAACTGAGCCACTTGATCCTGCTCTGCCATTTAACCTGATCATGGCAGACTTCATCCTGACCTCAAAGTCACATTTTTGTCCGTTTACAATAATCCTTTAACTGACTATGAATTAAAATCTGTCTATCTCCTCCTTAAATTTATTCAATCCACTGCACTCGAAAGTAATGATTTCAACAGTTTCATGACACTTTGAGACAAATCCCCTTCATCTCTGTTTTAAATCTGACACTGCTCAGCCTAAAATTACAACCTCTCATTCTAGGTTGCCCTCTAAGGGAAACATCTCCTCTATTCTACAGTACATTATTAATACCCTTTAGTGTCTTATATAACTCAATTGGATCTCCTCTCCTTGTTCCAGTGAGCATAGGCTTTGCAAACCCGTAAGAACGGTTCCCACACTTTGATGCCTGACATTCGATATGATTCTATACCTAGAGAGAGAGAAAGTGAGGCCTTGGATGCTGCCTGACCTGCTGCGCTTTTCCCGCAACACATTTTTCAGCTAGAGAGAGAGAGAGAGAGACAGAGAGAGAGACAGAGACAGTGAGACAGGTTGGAGGTGGGGGAATAAAACATTTCTTGCCCATCTTTGTTGCATACATTTTGTTCGTCAAAAGTACTGAGCATATTCAGGACTTGTGGTGAATTGAGAAAGCTTGCATTTTAAAATGGACATTTAGATGATTGCTCTTTATTCAACTTTCTTTCTTTCTTTCTTTCTTTCTTTCTTTCTTTCTTTCTTTCTTCCTTTCTTTCCTCCTTCCTTTCTTCATTCCTTCCTTTCTTCATTCCTTGCTTTCTTTCTTTCTTTCTTTCTACCTATATATCCATTTCATTTCAACGACTAAATGGAGAGTATAAAAGAGAGCAGGTAGCAGCAAAGATTGTTTTAAATCATATTTGATCATTTTGTGTTCCATGAGCATAGAAGGGGTGAAGAAATGAAAGACTGCTGGAAATGAATCGACTTTATTTGGATGAATGAGGGAAAATTGATTGAAGGAAGTTGATGAATAAACAGAAGGAAGTGAAGAGGAATATGAGGGCAGTGTAGCATGTGAATCAATGAAAAGAATCATTGAGAAGTTGTGAAGAGCAGTAGAAGAAAGGCTGAGGAAAAGAGTAGGAACGAAACCAAGGAAGGAATGGAAAGAAAGACAAAGAGCGAAAGGAGCAAAATTCGGTAGAGAATAAAGTAGAGAGAAATAACTCATAACAACAATGAATAAAACAAATTAAAGACGGCCGGTAGCAAGGAAAGGTCGAAAAATGACAAGCATGGAACACAAAATACAGAAAGAATAGTAAGTGGAAAAAAAACCAACTGAAGTTGGGGAGCACAAGAAATGAATAAACAATATGTTAAAGATGGAAGTTCAGCTGCAATGTGCTTCAGCAGTTTTGTTCAAGGTGCCCAACAACCACATTGCTTTGCATGGACATCGCAGGTGCAGGAACTTAGGGATTCTTATCACCCAGGAGAAGAGAGAACATTAGTTCAGTTAGTACACCCTTAAACAGAGATAACCACAACTGCAGCTGGCTCCATTCTGTCATACCACAGAGTGAAACTTGGACGCGCTGACCTACTTTCAAAACCATGTGGTGGGCCTATCAGTGGAAAGCTGTATTGTGCAGTTTGAAAGCTGGGATCCCACGACTTCCGTTCAATATATTTTTCTGAGCAGCTGTATGATGTCACCTCCCCCACGCCTTCCGAGCTTTTAGCCCGAGATCAAATCTTGCCTTTGAGTCAGAATTTCCAGAGATGTCCTACCAAACAACGGAAATTACTTTGGGCCTGAGATTTAATGTTAAAACATATTATTGTCCTGTTGTCAGCTTTGGGACTCAAACAGCTGAATGCTTTGACAAAAGATTACATTCCTCTACCCACCATAACTGAAAGTGTTCAGATATTTTTGATTGATATTGTAATCTGTCTTCGACTTCTTCCAAAGTTACTGTCATTTTTAAAATTAATTCGCAGAATGTCAGCTTCACTGGCCAAGCCACCATTTATTGCCCATCCTTTATTGCCCAAAAGTGAGACAAGAGTCACATATGGAAAAGACCGGGTAAGAACTTGACGGAATTAGCAAGAACTTTCGAAAGCTGATTGGGGCAGAGGACAGCTGGAAAATGGGAAGCCTTCAGAAATGAGATAATGAGAATCCAGAGCAAGTATATTCCTGTCAGGGTGAAAGGCTGGTAGGTAGAGGGAATGCTGGATGACTAAAGAAATTGAGGGTTTGGTTAAAAAAAAGAAGGAAGCATATGTAAGGTATAGACAGGATAGATCGAGTGAATCCTTAGAACGGTATAAAAGAATTAGGAGTATACTTAAGAGGGAAATTAGGAGGGCAAAATGGGGACATGAGATAGCTTTGGGAAATAGAATTAAGGAGAATCCAAAGGGTTTTTACAAATACATTAAGGACAAAAGGGTAACTAGGAAGAGAATAGGAGCCTTCAAAGATCAGCAAGGCGGCCTTTGTGTGGAGCCGCAGAAAATGGGGGAGATACTCAATGAGTATTTTGCATTAGCATTTCCTGTGGAAAAGTATATGGAAAATATAGATTGTAGGGAAATAGATGGTGCCATCTTGCAAAATGTCCAGATTACAGACGAGGAAGTGACGGATGTCTTGAAACGGGTAAAGATGGATAAATCCCCAAGACCTGATCAGGTGTACCCGAGAACTCTGTGGGAAGCTGGAAAAGTGATTGCTGGGCCTCTTGTTGAGATATTTGTATTATCGGTAGTCACAGGTGAGGTGCCTGAAGCCTAGAGGTTGGCAAACGTGATGCCACTGTTTAAGAAGGGTGGTAAGGACAAGCCAGGGAACTATAGACTGGTGATGCTGACCTCGGTGGTGGGCAAGTTGTTGGAGGGAATCCTGAGGGACAGGATGTACATGTATTTGGAAAGGCAAAGACTGATTAGAGATAGTTAACATGGCTTTGTGCGTGGGAAACCATGTCTCACAAACTTGATTGAGTTTTTTGAAGAAGTAATAAAGAGGATTGATGTGGGCAGAGCAGTAGATGTGACCTATATGGACTTCAGTAAGGCGTTCGACAAGGTTCCCCATAGGAGACTGATTAGCAAGGTTAGATCTCATGGAATACAGGGAGAACTAGCCATTTGGATACAAAACTGGCTCAAAGGTAGAAAACAGAGGGTGGTGGTGGAGGGTTGCTTTTCAGACTGGAGGCCTGTGACTAGTGGAGTGCCACAAGGATCAGTGCTGTGTCATTTACACAAATGATTTGGATGCGAGCATAAGAGGTATAGTTAGTAGGTTTGCAGATGACAGCATAATTGGAAATGTAGTGGACAACGAAGAGGGTTACCTCAGATTACAACGGGATCTGGACCAGATGGGCCAATGGGCTGAGAAGTGGCAGATGGAGTCTAATTCAGATAAATGCAAGGTGCTGCAATTTGGGAAAGCAAATCTTAGCAGGACTTATACACTTAATGGTAAGGTCCTA
>NC_057750.1:18629404-18632725 GCF_004010195.1 Chiloscyllium plagiosum
GGCATTTGGATGGGTATATGAATAGGAAACGTTTGGAGGGATATGGGCCTGGTGCTGGCAGGTGGGACTAGATTGGGTTGGGATATCTAGCTGGTATGGATGGGTTGGACTGAAGGGTCTGTTTTCATCCTGTACATCTCTATGACTATGACTATGAAGGATATTACTAAATTAAATGAGATTTCCCCCAACAATCATGGTCATCATTAGACATATAATTCCATATTTTTAATTTTGAATTGAAGTTCAAGAATCTGTAATGGTAGTCTTCCAGCCCCAGACCCTGGAACATTAGCAACGATACCACCAGTCCCGGTGATGTAGCTTGTGTGTTCGTTGTTGTAAAGAACCAGATGTGTAGATAAACAAGAGCATGGAGATTGGATGAGATGAACTTAGGTTTAAGTTTAGCAAGAAAGGCAGAGAACACGAGAAAGACAAAGAAATAAGTGATAGTGAGGAGATTGCACAGAAAGAAAGAAGCAAAGTTAGGAAAGGAGGATGAAAAAAAGGCTTGCGAGGTAGAGGGAGTTCAGTGTTAGAGGAGGTGACAGATACAAGCAACGAGAGAAACAATGAAATAAGAGTCAAAGAGATACAATCTCCAACGGAGATTATTCCAAGTTGTCTCAACCTTTTGTGCTTGCAACGTGATAAAGCAGGCCTAAAGACTGAATTGATACACGAGAATGCTTTAATCTTTGTGTGGGGTAGCGATGAAGTTCTAATGTTCCTGGGCTTGTAATCGAGAATATATGGCTCATGTAATAGGAACCTGGTTTCTCATATCACAAACAAGGGTGAACTCAATAAATATTTGGAATTAAAATGTTATCTAATGGTGACCATGTACTGATTGTCATAAAACCATTCTGGGAGTGTTAATCAACAAGAACCTGGCCTTGTCCACCCATGTCTATGCGATGGTCTAGAAAGCACAACAAAACATCTACTACCTCAGGAGGCTAAAGAAATTCAGCATGCCCACGAATAGTCTTGCCATTTAAAAAAAAGATGTGCCATGGAAAGTATCCTATCTGGATGCAACATAGCATTGTATGGAAACTGTTGTTCACCAGACTGCAAGAAATTATAGAGAGTTGTGAACACAGCCCTGTCTGTCACGCAAACCAACCATCTATCCATTCATTCCATCTATACCTCTTGCTGTATTGAGAAAGCAATCAACAGAATCAAAGACCCCTCCAACCCTTGTTATACTCTTCCACCTCTTCCACTGGGCAAAAAATTCAAGAATATCTTTTTTACTGTTGTTGTCAGACTTTTGAATGGATGCCTCAAATGTTAATGTTGATCTTTCTCTCTCTGCACCTTTTCTGCAGTTGTTACACTGCATTCTGTACTCTATTCTGCTACCTTGATGCACTTTGTACTGTACAATCGGCCATGAAGATCACACAACATAACACCTTTCACTATATCTAGGTACAAGTGACAACAATAAATCTAACTCAAAGTCAAACACCTTTGGGAAATCTGTCTTCCTTAGCTGGTCCAATCTAGGTGTGACTCCAGAACAACTGCACTGTGGATGACTAGGGATGAAAATTAAGTGCTGGCCTAGATAGTGATGCAAACATCCTTTGAATATATATATTAAAATAAAACCCAAGAGACTTTGTCAGTTTCGAATGTTGGTTACTTTTCTATAGAGAAGAGAAGGCTGAGTAGGATTCTGATATGTGCGTTTAAACTTACCAATGTGTTCGATAGGGTAGACATAAGAATAGATACTTTTGCATTTTGTGGAGATCACAAAGAGAGGCAATAAATATGTGGTTGTCATTAATTAATACAAATCTTATTCCCATGATGATAATGACACTTGGGAGATTTTGGAGCAATTACTGAATCTGTGAACACAGAATATAGAATTCACGACAACAGGAGAAATACTTGAGACAAAGATAGATGTCTTTAATCTGGAGACACAGTTAATGAAGACATGGACAGAATGATATGCTCAAGGGATGAGGTCAAGAGGAAAAGAGAAGATTGATAGGCCAGAAATATTGGCATGGAACAGATGAGGTTTCTTTGTTCTGCATGTATAATTGGGGAGAGAAACTGTCCAAACCCAGAAGAGACTGAAATGAATCATTTTGTAATTATGTATGCAGACTAGAGTAGCATAATAGTAACAGAGGACAGAATTCAAATTCATTCAGTGCAATTGAAGAATTTAAATTGAATCAATTAACTAAAAATATGAAAGAAATGTTCATCATCAATAATGGTAACCTTGTAATCATTAGATATTTCAAACACTTCTGATTTGAAAGAAACATGCTAGCCTTACAGGATGAGAATTAAGGAAAACCCCAAGGCATTCTACACTTATGCGAGGAACAGGAAGATGACCAGAGTGAGTGTAAGGCTGATCGGAGATACTGGATGAAACTTGTGAATGGAATCAGAGGAGTTGTGGGGTGCGTGTGTGTATAGAGGGGGTGTTCTTAATGAAAACTTTGCATCAGAATTCACTGAGAGGGACCTTGTCATTTGTGAGGACAACATTAACCACGTGAATACACTTGAACAGGTTCATGTTAAGAAGGAGGATGTGCTGGAAATTTTCAAAAAAACATGGGGATAGAAAGGTCCCCTGGGCCAGATGGGATATACCCAAGTTTACTATGGGAAGTGAAGGAAGAGATTGCTGCTTTGTGATGATCTTTGCATCCTCACTGTTCATTGAAGTAGTACCAATAGACAATAGACAATAGGTGGAGGAGTAGGCCATTCAGCCCTTCGAGCCTGCACTGCCATTCAATATAACCATAGCGGATCATTCCTAATCAGTATCCTGTTCCTGCCTTATCTCCATAATCCTTGATTCCACTATCTTTGAGAGCTCTATCCAACTCTTTCTTAAATGAATCCAGAGAGTGGGCCTCCACTGCCCTCTGGGGCAGAGCATTCCACACAGCCACCACTCTCTGGGTGAAGAAGTTTCTCCTGAGCTCTGTCCTAAATGGTCTACCCAGTATTTTTAAGCTGTGTCCTCTGGTTCGGACTCACCCATCAGCAGAAACATGTTTCCTACTGCCAGAGTGTCCAATCCTTTCATAATCTTACATGTCTCAATCAGCTCCCCTCTCAGTCTTCTAAACTCAAGGGTATACAAGCCCAGTCGCTCCAGTCTTTCAGCGTAAGGTAGTCCCGCCATTCCAGGAATTGACCTCGTGAACCTACGCTGCACTCCCTCAATAGCCAGAATGTCTTCTCTCAAATTTGGAGACCAGAACTGCACACAGTACTCCAGGTGTGGTCTCACCACGGCCCTGTACAGCTGCAGAA
>NC_057750.1:18633640-18638566 GCF_004010195.1 Chiloscyllium plagiosum
TGCAGGTGGGGTGAAGGTGATAGGTTGGAGAGGAGGGTGGAGTGGATAGATGGGAAGGTAGATTGACAGATGGGGCAGTTCATGAGGATGGTGCTGAGCTGGAAGGTTGGAACTGGGGTAAGGTGGGGGAGGGGAAATGAGGAAGCTGGTGAAGTCCATATTGATGCCATGCGGTTGAAGGGTTCCGAGGCAGAAGGTGAGGCGTACTTCCTCTCAGTGTTGGGTGGTAAGGGAGTGTCAATGGAGGAGGACCAGGACCTGCATGGCCTCGGCAGAGTGGGAGGGGAGTTGAAAAGTTCGGATCACCTATTCAAGTGAAATTAGAATCATAGAATCCGTACAGTGCTGAAAGAGGCCATTAAACCCAACAAGTCTGAACTAACCCTTCGAAGATCATCCCAGGCCCCCACTTTATTCTCATAACCCCATATATTTTTATGGCTACTCCACATCCTGTGCACAGCTTTGGGCAGTATGAGCAATTTAGCATGGCCAATTCAACTAACATGCACATGTTTGGCCTGCGGGAGGAAACTGAAGCACTCAGTAGAACTCCACCCTCCCCCAACTGTCCACCCCCCCCTCCCCCCCCCCCACACACACACACACAGAAAATGTGCAAAATCTACACAGTCACCCAAAAGTGGAATTGAACCTGGGTCCCTAGCGACCAAATTGCGCATCCATGCCAGCCTTCGGAATGGTTAAAATATGCTGACCTCAGCAGTGTTGAGCACATCTCATGATTAAATGAAAATAACTCCAATTCCTGAGTATTAGTCTAATATTCGAGAGCCAGAATTACATGCCACAATTTCAATAAATGGAAATAAGAGATCACACAACTTTTTAAATAAATATTCATTTGTGGGATTTGGGCTTTACTGGCCAGGCCAGTATTTATTGACCATCCATAGTTGCCCTTGAGGAGGTGGTTGTGAGCTGCTTGCTTGAACTACTGCAGTCCACCTGCTGTGGGTTGACCCACAATGCCATTAGGGAGGGAATTCCAGGATTTTGACCCAGTGACCCTAAAGGAATGGCAATATATTTCCCGATAGGATGGTGAGTGGCTTGTAGGAGAACTTGAAGGTGGTGGTGTATCCCATATACCTGCTGTCCCTGTCTTTCCAGATTGAAGTGGTTGTGGTTTTGGAAGGTACTGTCTGAGGAACTTTGGTGAATTTCTGCAGTGCATCTCGGAAACAGTACAGGGCGGTTACTACTGAGCATTGGTAGTGCAGGGAATAGATGTTTGTGGCTATAATGCCAATCAATCAAGATGCTTTGCCTTGGGTGGTGTCATAGAAGACAACCGCCCTTTCGTGGACTCCATTTGTATGTCTTGTTGCCGCAGAAAAGCTGCCAACATCACCAAAGACCCACGCCACTCCAGTAATGCGTTCCAATGACCTCTTCCATCAGGCAGAAGATACAGAAGCTTGAATACATCCACCAGCAGGTTAAACAACAGTTTCTTCCCTGCCATTATTGTACTGACAAATTGACTCTCTAACTTCAAATAAAGTTGACCTTGGCAATCTTGATCTTGCCTGGTGCACGTCCTGTGCAGTACAACCTATATGCTAAAGATTTTTGCTCACCCTTGTATGTCCTTTCTTACTATGATCTGCCAACAACATTTTTCAATGTATTTAGATATGTGTGACAATAAATCAAGTCAAATCAAATCAAATTATGTCAAATACTATTACTCTCACCTTACCTGCTTGGATAAGTCATGTTAAAAACTGTTCAGTACACTTATGCTTCTAATATTAGCTACTGATGCAGTTCCATGTTCAAATGTGACAAAGTTTCGACAGTATCCAAACTTGGGCTGACAAGTGGCAATGAATATTCAGACCACATAAACACCTGGCAAGTACCATCTCGATTAATAGACAATTTAACCACAACCTTTTTGCCACACAATAGTGTTACCTTCACTGAATCCACTGCTATTGACATCCTGGGGTTACCATTGACCAGAATCTCAGTTGGACTTGCTGTATAAATATAGCAACTACAAGAGCAGGTCAGGTGCTAGGAATTCTGTGGTGAGTAACTCTTGTCCTGACTTGCAGTCAGATAGAATCACCAGTTCATCGAGTCCACAGTGACCATCCAAAGAGCATCCTACACAGTTCCGTGCCCCTATCTTATCCCTGTGACCCTACATTTCTCATGGCCAATCCATCTAACCTGCACATCTTTGGACAGTCAGAAGAAACTGCAGCACTGGTGAAAAACCCATACAGACACAGGGAGAATGTACACAGACAGTCACCTGAAGCTGGAATTGAACTTGGTCACTGGCATTGTGAAGCAGTATCACTGCAAATCACTGAACCACCATGCTACGCTCCCCAAAACCTGTCCACCAACTACAAGGCACAAGTCAGGAATATGTCTGAATACATGCAACTCCAACAATATTCATGAAGCTTTACAACATCCAGGATAAAGCAATCTGGTTGACTGGAACTCCATCCATTTATACCACCATTAATGCTCAGTAACAGCAGTGAGCACTATCTGCAAAATACATGACAGAAATTCACTAAGACGTTTAGATTTCACCTTTAAAACCCGCAAACACTTCCATCTAGAAGGACGACAGGAGAAAACACATGGTAACACCATCATCTGCAATCCATTCGCCATCCTTACTTGGAAATATATTGCTATACCTTCACTTTCGCTGGGTAAAAATCCTAAAATTCCTTCCCTCAAGCATTGTGTGTCTACCAGAGGACGAGGATTGCAGCTGTCCAAAAAAAAGCTCACCCCATCCTCTCAAAGACAAATTGGAATGGGCAATAAATGCTGGCTCAGCCAGCGAGTCCCATGCCCAAAATGAATTTTTAAAATGCAATTGCCTGGAGGCCTTCACGAAGACATGATTGGTCATATTAAAACGGAAAAACAAATCTTTCAATCTCATTAAGCCTGTTACATTGCAACAGAAGGAAAGGATTTACCCCGCTGGTACACATTACTCCACAACAGTTAAATGCCAGGCACTTTTTGTGATATTCAATTTGATCATGGCAGTTCTGTACTTCAGTTGCATGCTCCAATCGTTACTCAGTATCTTGGATTGCTCAGATAGACTTAGGGCTAACAAACATTTATCAACAGTTCGAGTCCACATTTTGAACATGTTTAAAACGCTAAGCATGGTGAAGAGGGAAGAACTGAAATAACAATGACAAACAATAGCTTTCATTGTATAAACTTTCTATTTATTTCTTAAACATTTAACGAAAGGAAAAGTGCAAAGGGCGAAATCATGAGAAAACTGTCAATACCTGATTCATTGAGAAACCTATGAAAAATAATGAGGATCACAGTTTCCATCAGCAATCTATTAGATGAATTCTAACGCTAGCAATAAAAGTTTGAAGGTTAAGAGACAAGACTTGTTTTAAACAAAATTTGAGTTACAATCTTTTGTTTTTGCTTAACAATATACATAGCTTTATTAGACCAGCACGGGGGATATGTTTCACACAGGAAGTGGAAAAGGTAAAAATCATTTATCTTGGAATTAATTGTAATAAATGGTTTTGGTTTTAATATTTTCAAGGAGATCTGTATTTTCACGTTTGGCTAAACAGCCTTCTGTTTTGCTTTAAGAGTTCTGTGGTTCTGTATAAAGTTTTAAGGATTATGGATTATTAAGTAATCTAAAAAAGGGAAAATATAATGAAAACTTCAAATCTTAACCTATTTAGACACTAGGAAAACAAGGAAACGTCAAGACTCTGAAAGGATTTATTTCAGCAGGAAAAGGTGAGGCAAGGCATAAATGTTCTCCACTCATCTCCCATGGTGACATTGTGGAGATATTTACACTGGCATGGTAGGAGTTAATTAGATTAAGTTTATCCCATCGATAAACACAATATTTATTTTTCTTGCTTCTTCCTCTCTCCCATACGCTCTGCAATTCATCTGTTCATTGTCTTCATTGCTTTGTTTTAATCAGTCAAATCTTTTGCTGGAAGATGTCTAATGACAAAAACAAAGTTGATGGTGTGATTATAATAAAATCATAAATATGCAACCCTGAATCAGGCAACTCTGATAAACTATCTTTAATGCTGCATTCAGTTAGCTAATATAATTCAGGGAAGGAAATCTGGCATCTTTACGTACATGGGACTGTGGATCCATGGCAAAGCTGTTGACTCTTAATTACCCTCTGAAACGGCCTGGCAAGCCATTCAGTTGAAGGGCAACCTTCGATGGACAAAAACAATAACAATAGCGCAATTTCCTGCAGTTGCCCAAGAGTTTTTGTCTCACTCCCTACCATAAATCGTGTGGATGCTCTAATGGTGCAGGTTAATTAAGCAAAATTATGTGCAAAGTAACGAATGGGACATGTTGCTAGGGGTGAATGAAATGGACGAAACTCACAAAAACAGTGGAAGACACCATTTGGGCAGAATGGGCTGTTCTATACTAAAACTTTTTTAAAATTCTATGAATGAATATCAATAACCAAGTCTTAGAATGCATTCTTTAATAAGTCTACTGAGTTTAACTTTACCTTAGTTTTCCAAGCAAGTATTGAGATGAATATTCCATAAAAGACACTTTTGCAAATCAAGATCAGATATGTCAATTTTCCTGTTGCCATGCTGTGCATTTTCACTTCTACAAAGAAATTTGTAATGAACATTGTTAAAATGCCTGTTTTCTTGAAGGAAGACTTGTTTTTGTTAACAAAAGAAACATATCTTTATTTTAGGGTCTCAATGTAAAGTTTAGCTGTAAAATAGAATACGTCCACCTTTGATGCAAGAAGTTGCCCTCTATCCTATCTCTCCATGTCAATTATTATTCAATGATGTACTATGTTACATTTTGAATACCTTTATTCACTGTAGGAATCGCATGACAATAGACAATAGA
>NC_057750.1:18639311-18792960 GCF_004010195.1 Chiloscyllium plagiosum
CTTTCTCTCTCCCACCTTTCTTACAAAGTGGTATAACATTAGCCACCCTCCAATCCTCAGGAACCGACCCCGAATCTATCGAACTCTGGAAAATAATCACCAACGCATCCACGATTTCCCGAGCCACCTCCTTCAGTACCCTGGGATGCAGACAATCAGGCCCCGGAGACTTATCAACCTTCAGACCTAACAGTCTCTCCAACACCAAATCCTGGCAAATATAAATACCCTTAAGTTCAGGTCCTTCAGCCACTGTTACCTCAGGGAGATTGCTTGTGTCTTCCCCAGTGAACACTGATCTGAAGTACCCATTTAATTCCTCTGCCATTTCTTTGTTCCCCGTAATATAATCCACTGTTTCTGTCTTCAAGGGCCCAATTTTAGTCCTAACCATTTTTTTGCCTTGTACATACCTAAAAACGCTTTTACTATCCTCCTTTATATTATTGGCCAATTTACCTTCGTACCTCATTTTTCCTTTGCGTATTTCCTTCTTAGTAATCCTCTGTTGCTCTTTAAAAGCTTCCCAGTCCTCAGTTTTCCCACTGATCTTTGCTATGTTATACTTTTTCTCTTTTAACTTTATATGTTTCTTAACTTCCCTCGTCAGCCACGGCCGCCCATGCCTCCTCCTGGGATCTTTCTTCCTTTTAGGAATGAACTGATCCTGCAAGTATCCGCCATTGTCCCTCCACGATCATGAATATTTACTTCTAAATGTGAGGAAATATTTAAACCTGGAACTCATAAATGCATGTGTTGAGAGCTCGTATCAGGCATGAGAATTTGTATCAATATAGAGCATTTTTCTCTTGTGGTCACTTAAGCCCTACTTCCAGTGTCAGTAGAGGGGGAAAACTACACTATTGCGCAGAAGCATTGACTCAGTGATCTATTTTCCTCTGAGGCAGATGTAAAGCATCCAGTAACATTATGACATTCTGCAAGGGCCCTGGAATAACATACTCCTCTCAACCAAAATTACCAAAACAAATTAGCAGGCCATTACACTTTGTGGGAGTTTGTGATGTGAAAATTGCTTATTATAATGCTCATATTGCTGCAGTGACTGCAGTTCAAACTTACATCATTTGAAAAAAGAAGTTTATTGGGATGTAACTATTTGCATTAAATATCTGTTACAATAACACATTTACAATTACCATTTATGCACTGCGGCTATTTAAAGTCATAGATGTCATGGACAAAAGAATGCCATTTGACTCATTAAATTGTAAAAGAAACCAATCTTCCTGATTTCTTCACTCTATCTTCATAGACCTGGAATTTTAATGCTCCAAGTGGTCATCCTTTGGAAATAATTGTTTGTTTCTGTTTCACCACCCACATCGGCAAGTTGATTAGCATTCTCGCAAAAGAAAATATTTTCTCACAGTTTTCCTGCATTTCTCACGCAAATCCTAAAGTCGTCTGCCCTAAACCGTGTATTCATCAGTTAAAAGAACAGATTTTCTTTGTCCATGCTATCAAAATCTTTATAGCATTTCATACACCTTCATTCAATATCCCCTCAATCTCCTTTATTACAAAGGAGAACTATTCTAGCTTCGCCAGCCTAACCTTGTCGGTAACAATCCCATTTCTAGATCCAATGTAGATAATCCCCTTACACCCCCTCAAAGATTGTTCATATTATTCTTAAAACATGATATTCAGAAGCAGGTAGAAGGATGTAGTGACTTACCTTTACTTATGCCGCAGATTTCTGAAAGAGATTTAATAGAAAAATTAGCATCAGAGTACTTGTTGGAGTGATTGTTCAGATGTAAGTCATCACACGGTGGCCCAAGGGTTAGCACTGCTGCGTCACAGCACCACGGACATGGGTTCAATTCTAACCCTGGGTGACTTTATGGAGTGTACATGTTCTTCCTATGCTTGCACAAGGTTCCCTCACTGTCCAGAGATGTGCAAGTTAAATATATTTGCCATTCTAAATTTTCCTGTGGTTTGTAGACTAGTTGGATTAGCCATGGTACATCAGGGAGATGGGGTTGCTAGATCTGAGTAAGATGTCCTTCAGACAGTTGATGCAGACTCATTGGGTTAAATGGCCTCTTTCCACTCTGTTGGGATTCTATAAGTTGTATGTCAGTCTGCATACAGTCTGATGCTGTTTTTGCAAGATTTTAGAACATTATTTCCCATTAACTTTATATTATTTATCTATTTTTTGAATTATTTAGCTGGTTATTTATTTATCTACAAATGTATCTCCTCACTCTCTTATTCACAAGAGCACAGACACTGTTTAAATCAACATTCCTGTATTCTTTGAAGCTAAAATTAAAATCATATGGGGTTAACACAAGCACATACCAGCATTAATGGGTAAAACTTCTGAATGGTTTGTCGGTTGTGATCCTTGGTAATAATGTTCCACTTTGCACTCAATATTTTTAGACTTGGCCCAGGTTTGAGCGTTTAATCTGAACCGACTGCTGATGCTGTAGGTCTTTGTCTCAGTTTTGAACATAGAATTGACGTCAGTCTGAATTTTCTCATCAGTCGCTGATATCGCAGTGCCATCCAGAAACCAATGGATTTTGATATTGTCAGGATAGAAGTCAGTTACTAGGCAAATCACAGTTGCCTTCTCTTTCTGTTTAATCTCATCTGGTGAGGGTTCAAAGATAGTGATGCTAGCATTCTTAGGATCATGTTCTGTGTGAATTAAACAATGATAAAGAAAAAGAACATGTGTGAGATTGAAAATCATCTGCAATTTTAAAATAGTACATTATTTTTACATAGTACAATTAGCTTAATGTAAAATACAAAATAATGCTGTCTGTTTTCTTCATATCATGCTACATATTAGTAATGAACAATTGAATCTCTTTGCATGTTGTGTATTCTTTGTACCTTTTAACCAAAACAGTGAGAATTCAAATCTGATCTTTTTCTTGGTAACTAACTGTAGTGTAATTCTGTCCTAAACTCAAATTGTTTTCCTGTCAATTTGAAAGTGTTTTTGAATTTTGGTCAAACCTATTATTAATTTACTGAACCATCATTTACTCTATAGATGACATTTCTAAATCTGCTCATAGCTGTTTTCTACATCTTGTGACCAGCAATGTAACCATAAACTGTTCCAATAACTGAGGATGTTTTCTGTCTCTTACATGATAGTAAGTAGAGATACCAAGTTAACCCTGCCAACCCAACCCCTTGTCTCACAAAATAACAAAATTCCCCCAAATCAAGTAATTAGACTTTTATAGAATATATCTAACACACACAGACACACACAAACACACAAATGTGTATACACATATATTAATATAATATATAGTACTACTGGATTTATTTCCGTCACCAACTCAGGCTGTACATGTCAAATCAAATACAGTTTTTAAAAAGATGTTATGGTCTGTAACCCACTGATTTTTGGAAAATAAAGATTTTCATGGAAATGACATGGAAGAGCAAAACACAGGAGCCTTATATCAATAGGAGCCTTAATTGTCTAAATATAGTGTAAAGGGCAGAGAAGGTTACGAGTTCCTATGGTGTGTCAGAATTTTCTACATCAGAATGTTTTCAGTGAAACCAGGAAGCAAACAAAAAAACTGTCATATTTGATTATTGGGAGAGAGGTGGGCCTCACTCAAGGGTGAGTGGGAAAAGATTAAAATGAGTTGTGTGATCATTGTATCATAAAGTTTAGCGTTACAATGAAAATGACAAGGAACAATTTGGAGTAATAATAATTAATTTGTGAAAACCAATTTTAATGATGTTTGATAACAAATAGACCTGGAAGGCATAAATTTCAACCAAAGATTGACAGAAAGCCTGGTAGCTAAACAATGGTGTATTTTCAAAGGGAAGCTAGAACAGGCACCAGCAACTTTTTGAAAATGATAGGTACAGCAAAATAAAAGGACTTCTCTAGGTTATAAAAGGTTACACAAATTATTACGAAGAATTACTGATGTGCTCTTAACAGATATCAAACAGAATATTCAATTGAGAATTATGTTATATGTCTTCAAAGTTTACCAGGCACCAAGAGCAGATGAGGTGCATTGAAACATGTTAAGTGAAGAGAAAAGTGAAGGGCCTTTGATCTCCTTTCTGTTGTTCTTAGTCTTAGGGTGGTGCCTGGAGATTGGAGAATTCAACAAAAAATACTGGAAAGTTCTCCATGACTTTGTGGTGGATATAAATCCAATAGCATATGTTAAAAAGGCAAATTACTTTTCATGAAAAATGTATTAGGAAAAGGCAAACAACTACAAGCTGGTCAGCTTAACATCTGTGTTGGGGCAATATGTAGAAACAATAAATTGTAGCAAATTACTAGTTGCACTCATAAAATGTGATTATTTAGAGAAAGCTAATATGAATTTCTTAACGGAAAATTACATTTAATTGATATTTTGGAGCTTTTTGAAGAGGTAACAAATAGGGCTGATGAGGGCAATGCTGTACATCGACTTCTAGACAGCCTTTGATGTAGTACTGCATAACAGTCTTGCAAATGCTCTTGGAGTTCGACGTAATTACCAGGGACCCTGGTTCGATGCCAGGCTGGGGCAACTGCATATATAGAATTTGCACATTGTCCCAGTGTACGCATGGATTTCCACCAGTTGCTCTGTTTTGCTCCAGTAGTCCAAAAGATAGTTGATGGATTGACCATGCTAACTTGCCCTGTATAATCTCAGCATGTACATGTTAGGTGGATTAGCCATGGCATATTTGGTTACAGAATAGACTCTCTTTGGAGTGTCAGCACAGACTTGATGGGTTGAATGGCCTCTTTCTGTACTGTAGGGATTCTACATTTTTAATATTTTCAGGCCAATCATCAGGAATCTTTTCCTTTAAATGATCTATATATACATAATACAAAGGATATATGACCTTGGTGCACAGGAGAACATTTCAAATATTACAGATTATACGAAACTTCACAGCACTGTGAACTGTGAGGAAGATAGTGTGCAACTTCAAAAGGATATAGACAACTTGGTGCAGTGGGAGAATATTTGGGAAATGAAGTTTTACACACGGTCAGAAGAACTTGGAGGTATAGTATCAAATAAAAGATACAATGTTAAAACTTGTGTCCTAACAGACAAACCTTAGTGTATATCTGTATAGTTGAAACTTTATTGCTGGAACAGCACAGCAGGTCAGGCAGCATCCAGGGAACAGGAGATTCGACGTTTCGGGCACAGGCCCTTCTTCCTGAAGAAGGGCCTGTGCCCGAAACGTCGAATCTCCTGATATTCCTGAAGAAGGGCCTGTGCCCGAAACGTCGAATCTCCTGTTCCCTGGATGCTGCCTGACCTGCTGTGCTGTTCCAGCAATAAAGTTTCAACTTTGATCTCCAGCATCTGCAGACCTCACTTTCTCCTCGTATATCTGTATAGGAAATTAAAGGCAGCACAGCAGAGAGAGCAGTTGATAAGCTAATTAATGTGTTCAGTTTTATTAATTGAGGCACTGAGTATTTCAGCAAGGATTTATTTTGAACTTGTATAAGACCATTGTTCTAATCCTGAACACCATATTTCAGGCAGGATGTGAAAGTATTGAAAAGAGTACAGAAACATAAAACTGTGTTTGATGCTGTATGTAGAATTTGCACATTGTGTACGCATGGATTTCCACCAGTTGCTCTGTTTTGTCCAAGTAGTCCAAAAGATAGTTGATGGATTGACCATGCTAGGTGCATGTTAGGTGGATTAGCCATGGCACATGTGGTTACAGCATAGACACTCTTTGGAGGGTCAGTACAGACTTGATGGGTCGAATGGTCTCAAGTTTGATGCAATTTGACTTTATATTTATTTGAATGTAATTCTATATTATATATCAGGTGGGAAAGTCGCTCAAAGTCACAACCAAAAGTCAGCTCCATCTCCATGAAAAATAGTTTATGTTGAAATATTAATAGGTCTTGATTTACACTCAGACATCTAAAATCTAGAATATTACCCATTTCTGTCTTAGAAAATAATTGAACCAATGATTCTTCCAAACCAGTGTTGGAAGCACTTGGACTGAACAAGCTGAGCTCTTTAGAAATGGCATAATGTGCTTTCATAACAGCAGTTCTCGATATAAAAGAAATGAATACGGTCCACAGAGAGCTGAGTGAATAGTTGATTTAAAATTCTGAAGGAGGAAAAATGAAGTCTAAAGTGAGTGGATCCTAAATGTAAGACAGTCAGCAATAAATCCTGTGGAGATTTCAAGAGAAACCTATTTACTCATGGGGTGGTGAGAATGTGAAATTCACTACTCTTACTTGTGTGAATTTCTGAGAAAATGAGTATAGATGGAGTCAGTAGAAGCTATTTAAAGAGATTAATTTTAAAAGTGCGGGAAGCCACTGACCTGGTGGTGTTATCGATGGGCTGTTAATCCTGAGACCCAAACAATATTTTTGGGACCTGGGTTTGAACCCTGCCACAGCAGACAGTGGAAATTGAATTCAATTAATAACAAATCTGAAAATACGAGTCTAACGATGACCAGGAATCCATTGGCATTGTTTGAAATCCCCATCTGATTCACTAATGTTCTTTATGGAAAACAAGCTGCTATCCTTACCCGGTCTGATCAATATGTGACTCCAAATCCACAGCAACATGGTTGACTCTTAACTGTAATTTGGGCAATAAATGCTGCCTTATCAGTGATGTCCTTATCCCATGAATGAATTTTTAAATAATGAAGTTATATGGTTGGGTTACAGTGGAAGAACTAAGATTGGACTCGCATGGAGTTTAAATGCTAGAGTTCAACTGTTGGGCTGAATGGTATACTTTTCGATGGTGCAATCTATCAGTGTAATTAACATTTTACAACCATAAAGGCATTTTTTTTTCTCTTAGATTGTTAAGATCTTCGTGCTCAGACAGCAGTAAACTGAGTGACTGTCAGTGAAGCATAGTTATAGTGAAAGTCAGCAACCCGAAAATAAAAATCATCTGCGGTTGTGACAGTTAGTATCTATGCTGAGAAAATTCAGTCTCTGCATTTGGAATACAAAACTGGATTTTGGAGAACTACACATGCTAAAAGGCAAATTTCGAACACCTCAACTGTTTCTAGTTATATTTACAGTTAAATGATGCAATATTTAAGGAGAAAGCAATGCCATAAATCCATAATGTGTTCAAGCCAAGTGTGCACAATTGAACAGAAACATTGGAATCTGCTGACTATGTTCACACATCAATCATTGAACGAGAGCTGAGACCTCACAATTTAATAAACAGCCACATCTTTTTTTTTCTCAAGCAGTAAACGTTGGTTCAGGACATTGGGAAAGAATTCCTTCATCTTCACTTTGGTCCTCTGCTCCTTTCCACCTACTAGAGATAACTGATGGAGTTTCAGGTTAATGTGTCAGCTGAAGGACAGCTTCTCCAACATATATCACTCTCTAGTATCAGCCTTACATTAATCCTTCCTTAACACCGATCTTCTATAGTGAGGCATTCCATCACTACTGAAGATTTAAGCCAGCTGCCTAGTTAATGGGTTAAAACCTTTTGAAACTATAACATTTTGCCTTGGAGGCAACTACACTGCAATGGAGCAACTTAATAGAAATGCTGAAACAAGATGGTAATTTTGAGAATCAATCTCTTTCTGAACCAGTTAACCTGAAATTGACCAATGTGAATTCACAACATTTCACCCTTACCTCAAGCTGTGAGCCAGCCACAGTAGAACAGAAGGCCTTGAGCAAAATATTACTGTGTATAAGTTGGAATTTTAAAAATTGCAACTTTCCAGTCTATCCACATAACTAAAGTCCCCTAGTGCTGGCAGCATTTCCATAAATGTTTCCTGCCTCTCTCTAACATCTTGGCACTATTCCGAATATGCGGCAATCAAGGAAATGAAACAACTGCCTCACCCAAATTTAGAAAATGCATAGAAATAAATATATATCTATTCATATAGTGCCACTGATGCAGTAAAATATATCCTCCCAAGGCACTAGGGCAGGTGTTAAAAGTTTTAAAATATTATTTTTAAAGGAAGAGCAAGGGAGAGATAAAAATAATTAGGAACATAATTGTGGAGTTTAGACATTTAGGGCAGCTGATGGCAAGGGCTTTTTGGAAGGGTTAAGGACGGGGGAATGGACAAGAGACCTGAATTGGAGATGTGCAGAAATCTTATAAATTCATAATATCCAGACCTGATAATCTAGAAGCCCAAATTCCAAAATCAATTTACTTATATTCCTCGTTATCCAGAAACATATTAAAGTGTTCCTGAAACTACACAGTTGACTAATTGTTAAGCACCAGCAATTGAAGTTTTGAAATTGGCAAGTAAGCAGAGGTACACTTACAATAATTCCGCTGGCACTGAAAATGTAGTTGTACTTCCAATGAAGTAATTTGTATTTTTGTAGTGCAGTTAACATCTGTTGCAAAAAATTGCGAATTTGTAATTGCTTTAATAGTGATTTAAACGAAATCATTACTTTGACCTTTTCATTCAAACAGTTTTGGGGGCTTTCACGACTGGAATTGCATTTCTGGTGTTTATATTAGAAATAGTTAGAAAAAATATTGTTATCAATAAAATATGCTAAAGTATATGGAGAGTACATGAGAACAGGGTGACCAGAGTTAGTACCAAGGATGGGGGGCTTCAGTTATTATGGCGAGCCTAGATGTTCTCCTCAGAGAAGAAAACATTAAAAGCATTTTTAATTGAGATCTTCAAAATTATGAAGGATTTACATGGAATAAAAGTTGAAAAATTGTTTCCATTTGTGGGTGAGTAAGTAATTACAGGCCATACTATATATTTTTCTAAAAACTACTGGGTTCGTTATGACTGGAAATGTATCATCTATAGTAGCAAGTTTGACAATAACTTTCAGTTGGAATCATGGATAAAGGAAAACACTGCTGATTATAATGAGAAATCATAAGTGATAGCAACTGGGTAACTCTTGCAGTTAACTGATAAGGTAAGATGGATCAAATGAGTTCCTTCTGCGCTAAATATTAAGTGAGAATGAGAAGTTTTCAGGATGCCATAGCAAACTTAATACATTCACTAATTTGCTTTAGGAGTGGAAATGTGGCATTATTGCTCAGGTCTCACCTTAATGTGAATCCAAGCCAATACTGGTGACTCTTAACAATTTTCTAAAGAGGCAAGATAGATTCAGATGGGTGAAATCTTATAATCTGCTTGCTTAGTAAGGGTGTCTTTATGAAATATAAATCTTGCAATTCATTTTTTCCAGTTTTAGCTTCAGTTTATGAGGTCTGGGGATAATTACAAAGCGAGGAATGAATACTTGGAGTCATGTAAACTTTGAACACTGAGATTGCATACCAACCTAGAAATGACAGCTTCGTCCTGGGACACCACATGAATAAACTGAACTCACAGATGAGAGAAAACCTGCAGCCTGGCAATAAAACTACTGGCCACTCAGTTATAAGAACATAAGAACTAGGTGGCAGAGTGGTCAATTCAGCCCCTGAAGCCTTCTCTGTCATTTGATGCAATAATGAGTGATCTCATCCTAAACTCTACTCTTCCACCTGTTCTTCATAACCCTTTCAATCTTTTGCTAATTATAAGGAATCAACAGAAGTAATATGTCCAATTCTCGGCATCACATATAGAACATATGTCAAAAAATTGGAAGAAGAAGATGAGATTTTGCTAAAATTGTGATTTGGTTTCAATTATGTGGAGAGACTGGAGAAGCTAAGTTTGTTCTCCCAATGTATGTTACCAACAGTTAGCTGGTACATTCACAGTCACGAAGGGTTTCATTGGAATAGATTGGCAGAAGCAATTTCCACCATTCAGTTCCCTGAGCCTCAAACTTCCCTGTGCCTCAAATGCATGTAAAAAATAATCTGGTTCGAGCAAGAGATGACTTTCGTTTATTTGGATAGATTGAAACGCCGATGTTTGTTTGTTTCTTTGATATGCTACTATGCAGAACTGAACTGCATTTGTGACTATGTACTTTAGACAGAGAGAGACAGCGAGAGAGAGTTTTTATGAATAAAGTATATTTATAAATTAAACATCCTTATGAATATGCAATGCATCTTACAATGTCAGTTGGGGTTTGCAATATTCTAACTGAAATGAGATCACAGGGAAGTAACTGGAGATTGAAAAATGTTACAATATAGTAGCAAATATTTTAAACCACTGATGTATTTTGCGTTTACCTACCTGCAATTGTCAGTTTGGTGCCTTCACCAAAATATAATGGATTGTTGTTGTTGTAGCACAATGTTAAACACCCATTTAAAAACATCTAATCCAAACAGGCAATTCGGCTGGGATGTGTTTCAGTTCCTGAAGCAGAACCACCATTTGCAACATCCCTTGATACCCTCGTGCTTTAGAAATCTATTAGTTTTAGTCATGAAGGTTCAATGTTCTTTTTGTAGGGGAAAGGATCCCGAATTCTATTTTGATTACTGTGAAATAATGCTTCTGGACTTCACTTCTAAATGCTATAATTCCAATTTTAAAATACTGTCTTCTCAGTGCAGATGTGTCCACTAAAGAGTAAATCGTACATAGTCAACGTTCCCTTTATAAAATCCTAATTTGGAATAATACTTTACATGCATATTTTCTAAAGTACACGGAGCTTTATATTTTCTAATTTGAATGCTGAAGAGTAACTGGCTACTGCAATATAAACACTACAATATTTCAATTCACAATATCACAAAACATTACAATGCACTACCAAATTGTTTAAACTGGCAGTGGTCTCAGTATTTTTAAAATGATATTTTTAAAGAGAATCTTAATCAACGTCTCTGGGCCAAAAATGTAACCATTGCTCGTGCTGTATTTAATTACTAATGACGGTAAATTGTTACGGGAAATATCAATAAAACGATTTTTTAAACTGATTACATTTTCCATCATGTTTTCACTTCATGTCTCTTTCCATTCAGTTCATGATTTCTTAACCTTTTGTTGTGCTCCCTTATGTAGCTAATTTAACAATTTGCCCTGTTACTCAGTCATCACAATGCTTATTGGCATTCAAGGGAAAGCAGTTGATTGATTAGAATTATAGAGCATAGAACAGTACAACAAAAGTACGGGCCCTTCAGCCCACCATATCTGTGCTGACCATGATACCATTCTAAACTAATTCCATCTGCCTCCAAGTGGTTTGCATCCTTCTATTCTCTGCCTGTTCATATGTCTGTCTAAATGTCTCTTAAATTTTGCTCGCATCTGCTTCTGCCACTTCCTCTTGCTGTATTTCCCAGGCACCTACCTCCCTGTGTAAAATACTTACCTTGCTTACCTTCCTTAAATTATATGTGTATTTCAAATGTTACATGACGCTAAGTAGGATCTTGATAACTAGATTTTACACAATTAGTAGGAAGCTGATAATGAAGTGGACTGATATATTGGATAGAGATGAAATAGTTCTGCAGGTTGGGCTCGTTAGTACTCAAAGGGCATAATCGAATCTTTGGGGTCAGAACCCTCAGGAGTGCATTTGGGAAACATTTCCATAGGCAAACGATGGTGCAGGAATAAAATTCAATTGCAAGTTACAGTTGTTGAAATATCTTTTGGAAGCTTTAATTCTGAGCCTAATTGTTTTTGTCAACACATATTCAGGTTTTGGGCAAGGATATTTGGACTTAAGTCACAAATTAGCTATGATCATATTGAATGCTGGAACAGACTGAATGGAGTAAATGGCCTATTGAAGATCATATGTATCTATGATTCTATTTCGGACAAATTCCATTCAAGTCTATTCAGTGAATTTTCACAAATCTTTCATTCATAGTTCACAAATTTATACTTTCAGTTTGTAATTAAGCTCCTAAACTCTACTGTAGACATTTCTCCAATATTTCTAAATATATAACCATTTATGACTGGTTTTCTTGCTGGAGCCAATCTTGTTCATTCAATGTTAGACCAATTTTCCTTTTGAATATTTCTTCCATGTCCCTGTTATGCAATAGTTTCCAGATCACAACAACATGCTGCCTGAAAAAATATGCTTCACAATTTTACTAAATTACTTTAGGTTACATATACCTCTGCTGACAAAACTGTTCCTGGTTATTTTATGCATCCAGAGTCTACACTATTTTTGAGACTTTAGTCGAAACTTCATCTAAATTCTAAGGAGCATAATACCAATTTCTCTGGTTTGAACACTCAAATATACTTTCTCATCCTTGGAACCATTTAAATGAATCCTTTGTGCAACCTCTTGACATTCTTCTGAGCCATATCTGCAAGCAGATACGTTATTTCGGTTGGAACCTATTTCATGATTTATGAAAGTTAGGTACAACTTCATTTCTTAACTTTTGTAAACCCTTTACTAATTAATGTGCTTTTCACTTGCAACAATGTTTCATTCCAAACCTCTTGACTTTTTTGTGATTTATTTATCCTTCTGTCTCACAACTATCAATACATTAAAGTAATGGAGGAGCATTTGAAACAAGGGTGTCACAATCAGTCTGTGATATTCAGGATAGTTAGTTTATATCAGTTAAAATACTGAAAATTGAATTTGGTTCAGCAAATTTTGAATATGGCATTTGGAAGCATATAATTTTGGAATCTGCGCAAGGATATGGTTTTGATTGTGTTCACATATTATGCACTCGGCTGTGCAGTTAGCTTTAAAACTGTTTTTGATTTTAATAGGACAATATTCTCTCATATTGCTTTGCTCTGCAGAGCCAACTTGACTCTATATCACTTAACCAGCACAAGAGTTTAGAACCAGCAGCAAATGTACAGTCATAAATTCCTGACATGGCATGACACGCTTGTTTGAAAACTCCTGGCTCTGTAGTCTTTACAGGTCAGTCCTTTAAGTTATTTACTGTGTTATTCCAACCTAAAACTCTTTATCTTTCTCTGCTGTACTTTTAATCTGGTCTTGGAATCTTTTCTACTGCTTTATGTCTTTCATTTCCCATCCCCATGCAGTTTTGATTACATAAAATTTGAAATTATAAACTAATTTAATGGCAACTATGTAACCATTGTCTATTACAGTCAGTAGCCATCTGACTCACTGGTATCTTTCAGCTAAGAAAATCTTCCATCCTTACCTGGTTTGGCCTAGATGTACTTACAGACCGAGAGAAATTTACTGGACAATAACCTTCCTCTGAAATGGCCAGACTCTGCCTTTCAGTTCAAAACCATTTAGGGATGGTCAATAAATTGAGGTCCAGGCAGTGGCATAGAGGTCCAATTAAAATAAATCGTACTGCAACTGGAAGTTGAGGATATGGGAACGGATTTTATTAAAGCTTAGGATGTTTTATTTGGGACTTGACAGGACGATGCTGAGGTAATGTTTCTTCATATGGGTAATCTCGAACTCTTGAGGCACAATTCTGAGTTAGTGGCTGCCCATTTGAAATTGAGATGAAGATTAATTTCTTCTCTCATAGGTCGGCATATCTTTGGAGTTCTCTTCCTGGAGAGCTCGGGAGGCTGAATCATTATATTCAATATTTACCAGGCGGAGTTTTGAATATGGATTAGAATCGATTTCAATCAGTGGCAAGTTAATTTAATCTTGATCAGCTGTGGAACAAACTGGAGGAACCGAGTTCTTAATCCGGTCATATACCTTATTTCAAAATACCTTGTTGTCAATTCATGTCTCATTCACGCCCACGCACATTTCCTCTAATGTTAAATTAGTTAGCGATTTTTTTTTTTAATTTCAAGAAAATGTATGCCCTTCTAAATTCCATTGTTTCTGCCCTTCCTTTGAATTTATTACAATGAATAGGTTGAGAGTTTCAATACTTAAAGATTGACCCGGGAAAATCAGCTCTCCGAGAACGGCAGGCGCTTTTTTTAAAACAGGAGCCAGCACGACTCAGGCCAGGAGTTAGGTTGAGAAGGAGCGGTCCGGGAAGGGGTCTTGTGGCACAATGATAGTGTCCCTATCCCTGATGCTAGGTGACCTAGGTTCAAATCCCATCTGCTCCACAGGTGTGTAATAACATCTTTGAACGGGTTTATTAAAAGCAAAGTTCTTTATGGCAGCCCTCAACCAATGCGGGAATGTAACCATTCTTCTAGCCAACTGAGCTAACCGATTGATGAGGGATGACTTTGAACAATAACTGACTTACCGAGAACAGTCAACTTCGTGCCATCTCCAAAATGCAAGGGTTGATTTCCACCTGTACACGCCAATGTATCATATCACAAAAACACTGCATAACAGTCTCCGGGCAAAATTCCACCATATCCCCAATCTTTGACGTGGTTTGTGGATAACAAAAGGTAACAGCAGACGGGTAAGCCCGTCAATTCACCAGGATGTTTCCAAGTGATGTGAATTACTTTCTCAATAGACCTGTCCCCCTACTTGTGGACCTGCATGTCCCTTGTCTAAGAGTACAGTCCTGACAGTACTGAAAGATTTCCCTTGGCTTCCGCGTAAGCGGTCATTCAACTCTGTTTAAAACATGCCATTCTAACTTCGTTGCAAAAAAGACAAATTGAACTCACCCAAAACCGTTAAAACCGTCCCGTCCCCAAAATGCAGAGGATCGCTATAACCGCCCGCACTTTGCTAAACAACAGTACAAAAATACCGTGGCGTCTAACAGAGGTACAAAGACAGATAATGATAGATACACAGACAGGCAAGCAGACAATCTGAATTACAGAAAAACAGACAGATAGATACGCACGTAGGTAAATTCATAGATATATTGATGTAACCTACTTCTTTCAGTGATATGCATCTGTCAACATGAACTTACCCAAAACAGTCACTTTAGTCCCAGCCCCGAAATAGTAGATATCAGCAGAGCACAGGGGTTGATGCCTGTTTTAAAACATCTCAGGCGCCTACTATTAGTTTTCCTGAGGATCTTGCACATGAAACAATAAGGGGAAGAACATACGACCAAACGAGAATGGATGCATGAGGACAATGGCATTATAGGAAGAGAGAGCGGCTACATTCTTTCAATCGAGTTTGCTCCAATAAGTAATTAGGCTTATCTCTATTTTGTCCCTGTCTAACCTTAAAGCCGACATATTCAATCGGTTACAGATTTGAATATTTCACACTCATTCCCAAATCCCTCCTATTTAACAATTTTCTCGGGGTTGCGCATTTGGAGTTTCAAGGACACTGTGTTAATGAAAAAAAAACCACATTATTCTTAAAGAATCCCATGCCAATTCTAAGGTTTAGCACATGTTCATTATTCGTTATAATAAAGTAAATAGTTTATGGTTATCTATGTAAGCGAATCTTGCAAGAATTTAAAGACATTAGTTGGATCATCCCTTGATGTCTGCTAGTTAATGTGCTGCAAACCAAGTTTCTGAATCTTTCGGCGAAATATAACTCTTTTAGCTCCGGTAGTTTTATGTCACAGTAGAAAAGTTCAGTTAGACAATGGTCGCTTCAAGGTATACAAATACAGCAACTTAACAACAATATGGAATTCAATTGGCAGCTTTAAAATAGATCGTCTATAAATGGTAATAATCCTTGATCACTGTTTATTAACATTTCCTCGTTCCTTCATATGTTTTTTTTTCTTTGACTTAATCTAAGCTATTCACGCCAACTCATTCCGCAAGGTAACAAGTTATCAGCACGCTCTGGGGAAGGAATTTCCACTGGAATTTTCAGTTGGAATTTTAATGGCCATCCTGCCCCTCTTTTCCCACAACTCTAACTTCTCTTCTGGACAACACCACACACCCACCCCTCCCCCTCCACATCACCACACACCACTTAATGAAAACTTCTGGGCTATTACAACTCCTTTCGAAGATCTGAACATTTATCAGGTCACTCTTCAACCTTATCGTTACTATAACAGAAACAAAAAGCCAGAGAGTTTCAATTCTCCTGATAATTACAGCCTTTCAATTCTGATGGCGTCCTTTTTCTAAAAAAAAACTATCTATCTTTGTAAAACGCACAATAATTTTTCACAATATATAGGTTGAAACTGCATTAATAGATTTCAATTTAACATATTTTTCGTCTGTGAATGCGTCCTCTTGTTTAATTTTCATCGGCCAAATAGAATGTCTTTTTTTATTAATCATGGGACGAGAACATTTATTGTCAGTTTCCCAGATGGCATTTAAGAGTCAACCACTTTGCCCTGGGTCTGGAATCACATTTAGGCCAGACCAGGTAAGGGTGGCAGATTTCTTTCCCTAAAGGACATTAGTGAATCAGCTGGGTTTTTCCGACATTAGGTTTGCATGGACACTGTTAATTGTTTTGTTTATTTGGAAGATCCTCTCCTATCTTCCCTCTCAGACTTCTTTTCCATAGAGAAAAAATGCCGCAGTGATTACTCTGTCTTCACAAACGGAACAAAAAGTTAATTGCCGACTTCCTAAACTTTCACTCCCTCAATTAGCATGATTCAAGAAGTGAACCAACTTTCTCCAGTATTAGAAATACATTTACTTACCTAAAACAGTCAGTTTTGTCCCTCCTCCGAAGTAAGCTTCATAACTAGTACACAGCGGTACGAGCCAAAAGCAAAATCCCCCTCAAGTCTGACTCGCTATGTCTACCTTTTGGAACATTTATGGCCCCTACAATCAACAAGGAGCGTTGGCCATGTGGTGGTCACTCATCCATTTAGGCTATTTCATCATTCATTTATATTATTGTTGATTTGTATCTTAAGATTGGTTCAGTAATCCTCAATAATACAATATTGAAATTCCATAGGCCCAACAACATTTTGGGCACAGATTTTGATTTCCATTACTTTTTATATGAAAAAAAAATGTTCTGACATTTCACATCAAATCTGGCTCTAAGTTGAATTGTCCTGGACCCATCTGGACCAGACTAAATAGTTTATCTTTATCCATTCTACAAAAACTTGCAATCACCTGAAACGGATCGTTTATCTGAACCACGAATGTTTTTTGTTTGAGGGAATCCAAGTTGAGTCTAAGCAACTAGTCGTCAACGTATATTTAAGAGTCTTAACACATACGCAATTGTATAAACGTTTGTTTTGGTCAATAGGAGGAACAGAAAACTTACCCAAAACGGTTAACTTTGTCCCGTCGCCAAAATAAGCGATGCTACCTGCACGATGACCAATTATAAATCATAAACACTCCGCGCAACTGCCTCCAACTGAGAGAGTTTGTGTCGTTCAACATTCAGTTCAACATTCAAGAGCCACATGGTGTAGCGGACAGAAATTTTAAAACTAGTCATCACCACTTAAGACAGATACACCAGAAATAATACGGACTCACCCAAAACTGTTAGCTTCGTTCCTTGCCCGAAATAATTCGCATCTGTCACACAGTGACACTACAGCATGTTAAAAAAAGCTTCAAAAAGGCCACTTCTTTCCGTTGTAATCCGTATCCAATCCGTCTAATGCCGCAAATTTCAACGTAGACTGCACGACTCCATGTTGACTTTATGGTTCTTTTGCGGTTGGGTCTAAACATGGCTTTCAACTTGTCCGGAATGATTGAATTCTGGGAATGATCTAGGGATCAGATCTTTTAAAAAAGATCTGTTAACTCTTATGGTTACAAGTAACCATTAACCAAAGGGATGTTAAACTGTATTCAGAGTACTGCCGATTCATCCCTATTGTATTGAAGCAGTTGGAATAGCCATTTCCCTAACATGCCTTATTGAGTTGGAAGACGAAAAAGCGATCCTTTCTTTGTAATTAAAATTGCCCAATTCCGTCACAGAAATAGATTAATCCATCAAAACTGACATCCAAAGCAGTTTAAATGCGACAGAATATTTCCCTAACGTGAGCGTTCTAGGAAATCGCCGGAATTGAATTTCGCCAAGAAATCCCTCAAACAGAATTGTGATAAATCACCACATTTCTTCTATAAATGTGGAATGAAGGTCAATATCGGTCATGGCACTGGAGAGGTGTTGAGGGCGAAGAGTGGCGGGTATTTCTGTACTTGCCACTAAATGATCCATTTGACCTAAAAATACCGTTAGCGGACAATCTGAGTGCCTTCTGAGGTGAAAAGGGTCCAGTTCCGTTCATTATCGCCACAGGATGTCGGTGCTTTCTCGCCCCTATCACTACTGTTTTGCTGGTCCCGAGAGACTTGTAAAGGGAGGTTTTTGTACAGAGATTGGATTACAATATATCACCGTGCCCCCCCTGTCCCCACGGTAATATAATCTCATACAAAAAGGCCCCGCCTCTTCAACTCGTGGTCTGATATGAGATTGAGATCTTGAAAACCGGGAAAAATCTTTCGGATGTGAGAGGAAGAGATATTGCATAGAAGCAGCTTGTGGTCATTTGTTGCCTGGACATCTATAGATGGAAACAGGAGGACACTACTGATCGTGCTGTACCCAGTGACATGGAAACAGAAGGAGAACCATTCAAATTATTCATTCCAGCTTCAAAGAAACCAGAGTTTGTTCACCCTGCTCCACGTCCCCCCACCACCCCCCGAATTTTCACGCAGCAACAGGAGACCCATTCACCCCATCCTTCACTGGAGCTGTGATCTGGAATAGCAAGAATTCAACCCATCTCGAGTCTTTTCCAGAGTAACAGAAGCTTGCCACTCCTTCCCATTCAGGCTGGTGCATAGGAAGCCATGGATATCCATTCATTCCCTTGGCCCTCTTGGACATGGCTTTTGCCTATTACAAATATAACAGGAGAATGGCATTCAGCTATTATTTCTTTCTTCTATTTTTATTCACTTTATTCCTCTAGTCTTCAGGCCTTCTCGTATGTTTCTGTCGTCGTCTTTTCCTCTGTTCTCATTTCATCTACAACTTGCTAAGAATCAGGAGGTGCCCGTCATTTTCACTCTAATGGAATGCATGTAGTTTATCCATTACATCATGTCCACTGCTACCTCTACTAAGCACTCCATGTCTCCAAAATGAAGAACCTTCTCATTGCCCACGCGCTCTGTTGATGCTCGTGGCATTGTTATTTTTATGATCTCGTTTCAAAATGCTTAAGTCATCCGAGATCACAAAATCTACCATTTCCTTATTCCTGTTTAAAAACACCATCAAATGTAGCACGAGGCTCCAGGTTGCGGAAGTTCCAAGAAAAGAAAACGTTTAAATGAACAAGTGTTATAAGGGCTCGAAATTATTTGCAGGGGAAGGTGATTGTGAAATCACTGAAGTAAGTGCATTTTTCATTTCCTTTTTTCAAATATGGCATAAAGTATGAATCTGCTGTTCCTTCCCAGTGTTCCCCGGACACAACAGAGCTGTTGTCAGCAGTTCTGTTAAACCAGTGGAAAATTTGCATCTGCATTTAGAATTCGTGGACACGTATTGTATCAATTTTACGAAAGGGATACAGAGGCTTTGAGCATGTGCTGAAAGTATTTACAAGGAGATGTGATGCCTAAGGGAAAGTAGGGACAGACTGGTATTCTATTCTGCAAACGTATACATTTTCTGTTCGCTAGGTGGTATGATAAGCTAATAGATCTCTTTATATTGTTGAAATGTTCTGATAGGACACATGGGTGGAAAATGTTTCCGTTTGTGGGGATCCAGAATCTGAGGCCTCCAATAATTTCAATAAAACTAAGAACTGCAGATTTTGGAAAACATGAATAAAAATTGCTAGAGGAAGTCAGCATGGGAAGCAGAATAAACGTTCCAAATCCGGTGACAATTTCAGTTTGGACAACTGATTACTTTTACCCAAAGAGAGCTCAACTGGCTACCACTAGGAGTGAGTAGCATAAATACATTTAAGGAAAAAAAGTGAATAAAGATATGAGCCAGAAAGAAACGTTGGTAGCTAAGGGAGGAGATGGGACAAGATGTTGGGGGGAGACTTGTATTAAGATTAAACATTGACATAATCAAATTCTTTGCTATTGGCTCAGGACACTCGGGGTACCCCACTACCTTTTTTTATATTATTGTGCATTGGGTGTGTTGTGACTCTCTTAAGAAAGCAGACAACCATATTTTATTTACCAGAAAGAAAACAGTGACTACGTTGCAGCGTTCCCATTGTACAGATCCTTGACAGTACAGTGCTGCTTTATTTCTGTCCCGCAGTATGGTGTCCACCCTGTGCTAACCCTCAATTATACAGCTCTCCCTCAATACTGCCGCTTTGCAAGAACGAGTCTTGCTAGTACTGGCCATTCGACACTTTAGCTCTTCCTCGAAGCCAACTTTTCGACATTGCAGCGCACCTCTCTCTTTATCTGTGCTTCCTCCAAAAAAGTCAGCAAAGTCCATCCCACAATGCAAATCATCATCCGCGCTGCAATAGGCGTATCAGCAGATATTTAAGGTGAAGTTTCAAGAGTGGAACGTAAACCTGGGAAAATTTGATTCAGAGGCAACTGAGTAACTAACTGAGACACAAATAGTAATTCAATTACACATCTTCCAGCTGACCGAAAATCCCCAACTGGTTTATGGCTTTTTCTCTTGAGCGAAGATTTTTGCTAAAACATTAGATTTGAAATCCACAATTTCACAAAAAAAAAGCCATGCAGACGCAACTCATTTGTGATTCATGAATTCAAACCAATTGTTTCAGCAAAAATATTGGTTGCATGAGCGAAAGATGGACGGTAAGTGGCGTAATTGCTTTAAAAAAAGTTTTTTTTTGTCTTTCCCACCTATGTTTCCTGCGAGTGTAATCGCCCTCCTAAAATTCCACCTCTCCACTCTCTTTTGGGAAGCTATTCAAACGCAACTGATTTTTGGATCACATGCCCCTTATATTTCTTGATTCCCCTCGATGTCAAAAGATGATTGATTTAAGGTTCCTGTGATGTTTTGATCACGTCGGTTCTGGTAATTATAACAAGGCAATTTGTTGCCAATTAATAACTGTCACGTTTGGGTAAATGAATGCATGTTCTAAGCTTGTGAAAATGTGCTTTGTAATAATAAGTTCAATGTGTTTCTGTATTTAACAGACAGTTGGATGATCGGAGAGGCGATTCTCCTCCTCAGATATCATGTCTATAACAAGGAAGAACAAAATACATTCCAAAAAAGGACCCAGAATGCTGTCAGAGCGACGTCCAAAGCGCATGCAGGTTATAGATAGAAGACAGAGGGTGGTGGTGGAGGGTTGATTTTCAGACTGGAGGCCTATGACCAGTAGAGTGCCACAAGGATCAGAGTTGCGTCCGTTCCTTTTCATCACATAAATAAATGGTTTGAATGTGAACATTGGAGATAGAGTTAGTAAGCTTGCAGATCACAGCAAAATTGGAGGTAGTGGATAGCGAAGAAGGTTATCTCAGAGTACAATGGGATCTTGATTTGATGGGATAATGTGCTGAGGAGTGTCAGGTAGAGTTTAATTTAGATAAATGTGAGGTGCTGCATTTCAGAGCACTACTTATACACTTAACAGGCAGGTCCCGGAGAGTGTTGCTGAACAAAGAGACCTTGGAGTGCAGGTTCATAGTTCCTTGAAAGTGGAGCTGCAGGTTGAAAGGATAGTGAAGAAGGCGTTTAGTATGTTTTCATTTATTGGACTCTGCATTGAGCATAGGAGTTGAGCTGTACAGGACATTGGTTCGGCCACTTTTGGAATATTGTGTGCAATTCTGATCCCTGCCTATTGGAAGGATGTTGTGAAACCTGGAAGGGTTCAGAAAGAATTTACAAGGATGTTGTGAGGATTGGAGGATTTCAGCTATAGGGAGAGGTTGAATAGGTTGGGGCTGTTTTCCTACAGCATCAGACGCTGAGAGGTGACCTTATAGAAGATTATAAAATCATGAGGGGCATAGATAAAGTAAATAGACAAGGTTTCCCTCTCAGCTGGGGTGGGGCGGGGTGGGGGGTGGAATGGGGGCGGTGGAGGTGAGTCCAGAATTCAATATTTTTAGGGTAAGAGGGGAAAGGCAAATATTTAGGGTGAGAGGGGAAAATTTTAAAGGGACCTAAGGGGCAATTTTTTCACGCAGAGGGTGGCGTGTGTATGGAATGAACTGCCAGAGAAAGTGGTGGAGGCTAGTACAATTGCAACATTTGAAAAGTCTCTGGATGGGTATATGAATAGCAATGGTTTAGAGGGATATGGAGAAAGTGAGGACTGCAGATGTTGGAGATCAGAGTCAAGAGTGCGGTACTGGAAAAGCACAACAGGTCAGGTGGTATCTGAGGAGCAGGAGAATTGACATTTTGGGCAAAAGCCTTCTGGGCCAAGTGCTGGAAAATAGCACTTGATTTATTTAGGATATCTGGTCAGCATGGATGAGTTGGACCAAAGAGTCTGTTTCTGTGCTGTAATTCTCTATGACTCTATCTTTGAGCTAATGAAACAGGCATTGAACAAATTAGTTATGAGGAGTGATTGGACAATTGTGATTTCAATAATGAGAAGAGATTGGACAAATTTAGTTTTCTTTCACTTGAACGTTGGAGGCTGATGAGTGACGTGAGAGAAGTTTACAAAATTATGAGATACATGGATAGAATTGATGGTGCTTTTTTTCCCATGGCAAAAATGTTAATTATTAGGGGAACATATGATATGAGAGTTAAACGAGATTTGAGAGGCATTTTTTCTTTACACAGAGGGTGACAGGTGTCTGGAGAACACTGCTGTTAGAAACAGACATAGTAGCAATATTTTAAGGGGTATCTTGACAAATACATGAATAGTTAGGAAATATAGCGATACAAATGACATTGGGAAAAGATTTTTAATTTATAAAGGCATCATCCATTGGTGCAGTTTTGGGTAGGCCAAAAGGCTTTTTTCCAGTGGTATGCAGTTCTTTGTTCTTTGTTTTAAGTGCATGGTGAAATGGTAATATCCATTGGCAGCTGGCCAGCAATACAAATTCAAATCATGGAGGGCACTGGCATTTACAACAGGCACAGATAATGTTGGAAGTATTCGCAATACCAGTCAACACTCGAGGGACAAATGCGTATTGAAATCAGGGGGAAGGTCAGTGATGCCATGAAAGAAGTTTACTTAGGCAGAGAGGAGGTTCTGAGTGTCCCAGCATTCATAAACGTTGATGTATCTCCTGGGCTGAATGAAATGTATCCCAGGTTATACAGTGAGGAAAGGGAGCAAAAAGCAGGGGAATGTTCCAAAAAATTCAGTTCCTCTCTGCCACAGGAGAGGTGCCAAAGGATTGGAGGACAGCTAATATCATAACATTATTCAAGAGGGGAACAAGGTGAGCAACAGGCCAGTCAGTCTAACCTTGTTAGTGGGAAACTATTGGAAGAAATTCTGAGGGTCAGAATTAATCTGTATTTAGAGAGGTAGCTGTTGTGATTGTAACAAGGTCAGCCAGGTTGACCTTATAAAATATAATTTCTTTCACTGGGACTTTTAACCTAGTTCAATCAGGGTACCCTGGTGAATACGTATAAAGAGGAGTGTCAGAGTCTCTGTTCACTCTGAGAGCTGGCTCTGAGGAAGCTAGACCAGTGAAAAGTACGATACACACATAAATAAAAGATGACTTGGTGACAGGATACTGGCCTCTTAGGAGTTTTCTTCAGTGGTGATGAGGGAAAATAATACATTTCTGAAGAAATCCTCTCACAACAGTCATCTTTGAGTTGGAGTAAACATTTCTGGCATCATGTTATTATTTGGGATGCTTAACATATTTGCTCCTGCTATTGATGACTGGGCCTAGTACGTGGAAAGAGTGTGTTATTTTTCCAAACAAGTGACATTGGGGCAGAAAATAAGCAATGAATAATTCTCCTGACAGTTTGAGGACATGCAATTTTTTAGGTTATTAGGAGTCTAACATTTCCTGAGGCACACCAGACCTTCCAAGAGTTGATGGATTTAACTAAGGAATATTACAATGCCCAAGCCTCCTCTAATTCTGAGATACTATCAGTTTTACATCATAGTTTGAAAACCAGGAGAATCAGTGTCAGGATTTCTGATGAGATCAAGATGACTGGCGGAGGCACATGACTTTGGTTTAACCTTTAATGAAATGCTGAGATACGATTTGGCATGTTGGATTCATGATGTCATCATGCAAAATGGCCTACTAGCAGAAGCCCAACTGGACTTCAAAAAGTCACTACAACTGGATTTGCCATTAGAAAATGCAGCAAATGGAGCATATGGGTTACATATGGATGTGGACACCCTTGCCAGGCTGACTGAGATTGGGAACACCACTTGAGTGAAACCAATTGCATAACCTCACTCAGGGCATATCCTGAACAAAGGGACTCTAGGTCAACCCACAAGAAAACTATAAAACAAAGCTGAGCCTCAATAAAATGGTTAACATTGTCTTCAAGATCCAGGCTGGCAAGCCATTGTAGTTGCTGCCCGTATGAGACCGCAAAGGAGTCCCACTGAAACTGAATGAGAGAAACTTAGGCCAGTAGCCAGAAGAGTGCACATTTTGTTTGGAACAGTTACATTACTTAGCAATATCCAAATCAGATGGGATCAGATAAAGGGGTGCATTAAATCATTACCTGGTCTGAATTGAAGTCAATACCAGTGTGGCTGCATCAGTGATTGTGGAACCAGTCTTTAATAAAATTCACTTTGGACTTGTGTAAGATGTCATCAGAGACAGAAAAACAGCAAATGCTTGAATCCAAAGTAAACAGACAGAAGACTGGAAGAGTGCAGCAAGCCAGGCAGCATCAGGAGGTGGAGAAGTTGACATTTAGGGTGTAACCCTTCTTCAGGACTAGGAATGGGTGTTTGGGGAGCTGCAAGTAAAGGGGGTCGCAGGTGCGGGATGGTGAAGTTGGGATAGGTGAAGACAGGTTGAGGGTGTGATCAGGTTGGTCAATGGGAGGAATGAATCCAGTTGGTAGCAGGGAGGAGGGGAAGAGAGGGGGAGGGGCTGGGAAGGGAGTCAGGGGATGTGAAGGGAGGTTATTTGAAATTGGAGAACTCAGTGTTGAGTCCTCTGGACTGTAGACTACCCAGGCTGAAGATGAAGTGATGTTACTCCAATTTGAGGCTTGATTCATTGTGGCAATGGAGGAGGGCAAGGATCATCATGTCGGAAAGGGAGTGGGAGGGGAATTAAAATAGGAGGTGACTGGGAGGTCAGCTTGGCCCTGCAGCCCAGGTGAGATGCTCGGTGAACCGTTCCTTAACTTTAGATTTGGTCTCCCTGATGTAGAGAAGATGACATCGGGAGCACCTGATGCTGTAAACTAGGTTGGAAGAGAGGCAGGTGAAACTCTATCTCATCTGGTTTGGGACCCTAGGTGGAGGTGACGGGAGTGGTGAACTGGCACGTTTTGTATCTTTTCCGATTGCAGGGGAAGGTACCTGAGAGTTCAGGAGAGTTGGTGGGAAGAGTAGCACAAACCAAGGATTGTCACAGGGAACAGTCCTTGCAGAAGGTAGAGAGGGGTGGGCAGGGGAACATGTTCTTTGTAGTGGGGTCTACTTGGAGTTGACAGAAATGTTTAAGGACAATGAGTTCGGTGCGGTGACTGGTGAGGTTGTAAGTGAGGATAAGGGGTCTCTGGCCTTATTACATTGGGAGGGCAATGGTTTAGAGCAGTGGAATGGGGAATGGAGGTGGTGTGGTGGATGGCATCTTAATGACACAAGGAGGAAAAGCATATTGTTCGAAATAGGTGGACATCTGGAATGCTTGCGAGTAGAATGTCTCCTCATCCAAGCAGAAGCAGGGGAATTAGGAGAATGGGATACAGCTCTTGCAGGATACTGGCTGGGAAGAGGTGTAGTCCAAGTAGTTATGGGAGTCTGTGGGCTTGTAGTAACCATCCATCCGGAGACTGTGGCCAGAGATGGAAATGGGGAGGTCAAGAAAGGGGAGGGAGGTGTCTGAGATGGACCAACTGAATTTGAGGGTGGGGGTGACAGTTGTGGGTGAAGTTGATGAACTGCTCACGTTCACCCTTTGTGCAGGTTACTGCACCGATGCAGTCATCGATATAATGGTGGAAGAGTTAGGGTACAGTGCCTGTGTAGGAAAGGGACTGTTCAACATAGCCAAAAAAGAGCGAGGTGTAGCTGGGGCCCATCTGGGTGCCCATGGCCACTCCCAAATTTGGAGGAAATGGGAGGAAGTTAAAGGAAAAATTGTTGAGGGTGAGGTCCAGTTCGATGAGGCAGAGAAGGGTATTGGTAGAGGGAGACTGGATGGATCTGTTGGAGAGGAAGAAGCGAAGGGCCTGGAGGCCATCCTTGTGGAGTATGGACGTATATAAGGACTGTACATCCAAAGTGATGATAAATCGCTGGGGGCCAGGGAACTGAAAATTATTGAAGAGATGGAGGCATGGTTGGTGTCACGGATGTAGATGGGAAGTGCCTGAACAAAGGGGGAGAGGATGGAGTCGTAGTAGGACAAAATGAATTCAATAGGGCAGGAGCATGCCGAGATGATGGGTCAGCCGGGGTAGTTGGGCTTGTGGATCTTGGGAGCAGGTATAAGGGGGCAGTGCAGGGCTGGGGATTGGAGGCAGTGGAGGGGTGATCACCGGAGGCAATGAGGAAACGGACAGTGTGAGTGATTTTGGCCTGATGGGTCATAGTGGGGTCATGGCCAAGGCGGAGGTAGAATGTGGTGCTGAAGAGTTGGTGTTCAGGCTCTATGATATAGAGGTGAATTCTCCAGACTATCACCGCCCCACCTTTGTCAGCAGGTTTGATGAGGAACTGCAGGTTGGTGTGGAGCAAGTGGGGCACTGCATGTTTGGAGGGGGTGAGGTTGGAGTGTGTGAGGGGAGTGGAGAAATTGAGGCAGCCAATGTCACATCAGCAATCTGTAATGAAGAGGTCTAGGGTGGGTACTAGACCAGCAGGGTGTGACCAAGCGGAGGAGGAAGGTTGGAGGCAGGAGAAGGGATCCTTAGAGGGAGGTTGGGAGATTTTGACAAAGAAGAAGGCACAGAGATGGCGGGTCTGGAAATCATTACGGTGGGGACAGAGTTTGAGCCCTTTCCAGAGGACAGACCGTTTGTCCTCAGAGTTTGAGGTCAGGACGATAGTAAATATGTGGCAGGGCTCAGGAATAGTGATTTTAGGACAGTTCAGAGGTGGTTGATGAGGATGGGGGGGAAGGGTGATGGCAAGTCGTGAGTGAGGGTTGGGTGTGGTGTGGTGGCGGGGCAGTGGACTTTGAGAGAGAAAGGAGATTGGGAAGGGAGGCTGGGGAGTGGGGTGTAGGTGTGGGAATGAGGTGAAGAGGGTGAGTTGGAGGCCAAGAGTGCATTTTGGGGATGGATGGGTAAGGAGGGAGAGCTGGTGTGCTGGCTGGCTGCAGGTTGGCAAAAGGTCCCAGGATAACCCTGGGAAATGCAGTCTGGGTCTTGGTTGCAGATTGGGTGGAGCCAGAAGTGGAGGCAGAAGCTGGAGACCAGTCCGAGTGTTGTCAGCAGAATCTGGTCCAGCGTTGTAGAAGAGGTTTGGAGTGGAGTCAGAGGTTGCGGGTGCATACTGGGAGGTACCAGTAGGTGGTCACGATGGCACGGGTACCAAGCCGAAAGTGCAACCGGCGTCCAACCTGGAAGTAGCTTTCCATGTGAATAATGGCAGTGGCAACAGCATGGCATGGGGCCTGGTGATGGCTGGAACCAGGGCACGAGTTTCAAACAGCGAGGAAGTTCTCTGACTGGTGGTGAGAGGAGCAGGATTTTGTAAACTTTTGTTGTTTATACTGGATAAGAAACTGGAAAGCTGTTTGTGGAGCTGGTGGATTCTCCATTGGATGTAGAATAGTAGAGGTCCTCCACACATTTGAAAAAGGAGCCATTGAGGTGGGGGACGGATGAGGAGAGAGATTGGAGGTGCCTCCGCACAGAGAGAGAATTGTTGGTGGAGGCATTAGAGATATTGCAAGGATGGAGCATCAAAGGTGGGTCCAGATTTGGAGGATTTAAAATGTGCCTGGAGGCCTTGAGGGATGAGGTGGTTACGAAGACAGCAGCTGAGGAAAATCTCGTGGCTGTCATATTGAATTTGTTCCATGGTGTGGTCAAAGAGCCGGAGGATTGAGATCATGGTGTTGCGGCAGTGAGAAAGGGACTCACTGAGCGCATGTCTGAGGGAGGCAGAAAACGACTTCAAACTGGGCAGTGGAACAAATTTGGTTAGAGACAGAAGAACTGCAAGCGCTGGAATCCAAAGTAGACAGACAAAAGGCTGGAAGAATACAGCAAGCCAGCAGCATCAGGAGGTGCGGAAGTCGACGTTTCAGGTGTAACCCTTCTTCAGGACTGGAGGCAGCTGCAGATAAAGGGGGCGGTGGGGGAAGGGTGGTGAAGTGGGGATCGGTGTAGTCAGGTAGAGGGTATGACCTGGTTGGTCAATGCGAGGAATGAATCCGATTGGTGGCTGGGAGCAGTGGAAGGGATGGTGAGGGGCTGAGAAGGGAGTTGGAGGATGGGGAGGGAGGCTATATGAAATTGGAGAACTTAATGTTGAGTCCTCTGGGCCGTAGGTTGCCCAGGCAGAAGATGAGGTGTTGTTCCTCCAATTTGCAGTTTGGTTCATTGTGGCAATGGAGGAGATGAAGGATGGTCATGTTGGAAAGGGTGTAGGAAGTGGCATTAAAAGAGGCAGTGACTGGGAGGTCTAGTCAGGCCCAGTGGGCACGGCTGAGATGCTCAGTGAACCATTCCCTTAATTTACGTTTGGTCTCCCCGATGTAAAGAAGACCACTTCGAGATCACCTGATGCAGTAAACTAGGTTGGAAGAGAGGCAGGTGAACCTCTGTCTCAACTGGAAGGACTGTTTGAAACTCTAGATGGAGTGATGACGGGCGTGGTGTACTGGCAGGTTTTGCATATTTTCTAATTGCAGTGTACCTGAGGATTCGAAGAGATTGGTGGGGAGAGTGGCATAAATCAAGGACTGTCGAAGGGATAAAGGGTAGGGAGGGGAAGATGTTCTTGGTAGTGGGGTTTCTTTGGAGTTGGCGGAAGTGTTTAAGGATGATGCATTGGATACAGAGAGTGGTGGTTTGTAGTTGAGGACAAGGCGCATGCTGTCTTTATTGTGTTGGGAGGGGGCATTTAGAGCAGTGGAAAGGGGAATGGAGATGGTGCGATGGAGGGCTGACTGGATAACAGAGGGAGGAAAAGCACATTGTTTGAAATACATGGACATCTGGGATGCACGCATGTGGACTGTCTGAGCAGATGAGGTGGAGGCAGAGGAATTGGAAGAATGGGATGGAGTTCTTGCAGGATACTGTGTGGGAGCAGGTGTAGTGCAGGTAGTTATAGGAATCTGTAGGTTTGTAGAAAATGTCCATCTGGAGACTGTTGCCAAAGATGGAAATGGAGAGATCAAGAAAGGGGAGGGAGGTGTCCGAGATGGACCAAATGAATTTGAGGGCAGGATGGAAGTTGTGGGGGAAATTGATAAATTAACTGCTCCAGTTCAGCTTGGGTGTAGGACACTGCACAGATGCAGTCATTGTTGTAACGGTGCAAGAGTTGGGGTACAGTGCCTATGTTCGTACTGATAGGGACTGTTCAACTTAGCCAACAAAGAGGGAGGTGTATCTGTGGCCCATTTGGGGGCCCATGGTGACCCCCTGGAGTTGGAGAAATGGGAGGAGTTAAAGAAAACGTTGTTGAAGGTGAAGCAGAGAGGGTTTAGATAGATTCTCTACAGTATGAAAACAGGAACTTCAGCCAATAAGCCCACACTGACCCTCCAAAGATAAACCCACCCAGACCTATTCTGCTCACCTATATTTACATCTGACTAATGCACCAACACTATGAGCAATGTAACATGGTCAATTCACCTGACCTGCCCATCTTTGGATTGTGGGAGGAAACCAGAGCACCCAGAGGAAACCCACACAGACACAGGGAGAATGTGCAAACTCCACACAGACAGTCACCTGAGACGGGAATCAAATTCGGGTCACCAATGCTGTGAGGCAGCAGTGCTAACTACTGAGCCACCATGCCATCCTACTTAGTGGAGGGGGCATGGATTAGTCTGTTGGAAGCAAGGAAGCAGAGGGCCAAGAGGCCACCCTTGTGGGGTATGGATGTGTATGAGGACTTACATGCAAAGCTGGAAGGAGGGCCATCCATCATGAATTTGGACATGAGCCAAGCATACCTGCAGCTCAATGAAGATTCCCCGAAGTATGCTACAATTAATACCCATAAGAGTTTGTACCAATATATGAGAATGCCATTTGGAGTATCGTCAGCCTGTGTCATTTTTCAGAGGTTGATGGAAAACATTTGACAAGGTTTTCCCCCAGATCCCCACTTATCTGGATGACATACTAATATCAGGGAAGAACTAATAAAGAGCATTTAGAGAACCTGGATATTGTCCTTAAATGTTTCTCCTGGACAGGTGCATGCCTTATAAAGGAAAGAAAAGTATCTTCCAGGCAACCCAGGTGACCTACTTGGGCTATTGAGTTGACAAGATTGGCTTACACCCACTGAAAGATTAAGTGATAGTGAACAAAGGTGCCATGGCTCTCCTGGCTGTAACTGAGATTAGTTCTTTCTATGGATGGTGAACTCTTGCAGAAAATTCATATGTAATTTGGCCTCCGTCTCAGTCCCTTCCATTTACTATCATTAAAGGATCAGCCTTGGAAATGGTCCTGTAACCAAGATGTAGTCTTTAGGGAAGTGAAGAAACTATCATTGATCAAAACTGTCTAAGATTGGAGATCCAGCGCAGTCCCACAGGGGTCGGGGTTGGTGTGCTTGGTGCTTATGGTCTATATAAATGACTTAGACTTGTAAATAGAAGATTTGTTCAGCAGGTTTACAGATGATACGAATATAAGTTGGGTGGTAAATAATGAGGAGGATAGCCTTAGATTACAGGAGGATATAGATGGGCTACTTGGATTAGCAGATTTGTGACAGATGGATTAAAATGTGCAGTGATGCACTTGGCTATGACAAACAAAGCAAAGGAATATCTGTTTCCCTGGAAGCACTTAGGATCAGAGGGATTTTGGTTTGTATGTACACCAATCTCTTAGGAGAAGGGAGGAATGGTTGCTCAGTGGTTAGCACTGCTGCCTCTTAGCGCCAGGGATATGGGCTCAATCCCAGCCTTGGTAAGCAGTCTGTGTGGAGTTTGCACATTTTCCCTGTGTTTGCGTGGGTTTCCTCTGGCTGCTCCAGTTTCCTTCTACAATCCAGAGATGTGCAGATTAGGTGAATTGACCATGCTAAATTGCTCATAGTGTTCAGAGATGTGTAGGTTGGATGCATTAGTCAGGAGTAAATGTAGAGTAATAGGATAGGGGAATGAGTCTGGGTGGGTTACTCTTTGGAAGGTTTGTTTGGATTTATTGGGCCACATGGCCTGTTTCCACACTGTAGTGATTCTCTCATTCTGTATCGGAATAGGTGTATAAAGCAGTTAAGAAGGCATATAAGATACTCGACTTATAAGACAGGTTAGACAGACTGGAATGGTGTTCCTTAGAGAAAAAGATTTGAGAGGTGACATGGTTGTGATGTATCAAATTATGATGGGCATAGATCGGATAGACTGAGGGGCATAGATTTAAGGTAAGGTGCAAAATGTTTAGAGATTTAATGGAAAATGTTTTCTCCCAGAGAGTGGTGGGAATCTGGAACTCATTGCCTGGAGGGTGATAGATGTAGAATCTCTCTCAATATTTAATACTTAAGAAATGTAGAATCATAAAATCTAGAATTACACAGTGCAGAAGAGGCACTATGGCCCCTCAAGTCTGTATCACCATAATAAATATTACTACCTGCACTAGTCCCACTTTTCCACACTAGGCCATTGGCCTTGAATGTCAGGACAATTTAAGGGCTCATCCAAGTACTTTTTAAAGGTTGTGAGATTTCCCACCTCAACTACCCAGCCAGGCAGTGTATTTCACAACATGAGCTTGGTCGCATGAGCTTTTACCTTTTTTAGCAGTTTCCCACGTGTGGGACCTTGGCAAAGGGCTTGCTGGAATCCATATAAACTACATCAAATGCCTTACATTGGTTCAAAACATTCCATCAGTGTAATTAGACAAGACCTCCCTCTGACAAATCCACATTGACTATCCTTGTTTGAATCTTGTCTGTCTGAATGGTGGTTAATTTTCCTCTTCACTATTTTCTCCAGTAGTTTCTCTACTATTGATGTTAGATTCAATGGTTCCCTGGTCTAACTCTAACACACTTCTTGTAAAGTAGAACCACATTAGCTCGCTTCCAGTTATCTGGCAACTCCCATTGTAGACTGAGACGGTTTAAATATTTTGGTTATGGTCCCTATATTCTTCTCCCTCGTCTCCTACAGTAATCTGGGATACAACTCGTCCAGACCTGGGAACTTGTCCACTTTTAAATCCATTCCTGTGAAGCTGTCTGCGCCACAATGGTCAGACTGATTCTAATCTAAAAAACTGATTTACAGAATCTTATGTGGATTCATGCAGTGTTTGAGCAAAGTAAAATGTAAATCAGCAAGTACAAATTCATCTGACAAACGTATACGCTTATGTGTGCATGTGGGTGCATATGTGGGGGAGTGGTGGGGGTTATGAGTGTCTGTGAAAGGGTGTGTGTATGTGTGTGAGTGTAAAGGAGTTTAGGTATGTGAGAGGATGTGTGTGGGAGTGTATGTGTGAGTGTATGAGAGAGGGTCTGAGAGTGTGTGTGCGTCTATGTGTGTTTATAGTGCATCTTGGGATTTTCCTAACCTTGCCCCAGCATTTTCTCATTTCCCCTTCTTTGCTCTCTTAATTGCTTTGTTGAGTTTCATGCTGCACTTCCTAGACTTCTCAAGGGCCTTGGTTTTGCTCCCTTTGTATGTGTTATATGTCTACATTTTACAAAATGTAAATGGCTTCTCCATTTTACAAAATCTGAATGTTCTGAGTTTTGGGGAAAAATCAATTATTTCGAGAGTGACTCACACACAGTTGTCAATTTAGAAAGTAACTCACGCACAAGCCTTAAGTATTGACACATTTATTGGTGATGTCACAGGGAGAAACAAGGAGAACAGCTAGATCAGATGGTCCCGAGTCACTCCGACAGATTACAGCGATTTACGAGACTTTTTCTGGTTACAGTTAGCTGACTGTTAATTACAGAATAATGGGTAGGCATCAGACAACCTGCCCAGCATTAGCTCTAGTCATGTAGTGTCTGGTCAGAGTCAGTTAGAAGCTGATATACAGGTGTTAGCGGACAATGACTTCATGCAAAGAGAAGAGTTTGTTTATCAGGTATCTCCACAGCTGCAATGCCAACCATTTCTCAGGCAGATGAGGAAAAATGACTTTTCTTCAGGGCAGGCACTGAATATGAGGCAAAATGGTTTCCACACATTTAGTATGTGACAAAATAACCCTTTGTTCCAACTTGTCCCTGCTGACTAATTACCCTAAATTAAAATACCCATCTAAATATTTCTGTAAATGCTGAGACAGGTGGACACAGCAAAGAAATCAAAATCTTTACAGCCAAAGATTTGGACCCACTTACTTGGGAGTCAGATCCTGTAAGGCAGTTACACAGATGAGTATTAAAGTTTACTGATTCTGAGAGAAAAAAAAGCAATCAAAGAATGTCACAGGAAAACAGCGAATTTATTGGCTAGTAAGAAACTACATTACAGAACTCTCCCTAAATCTGTTAATTTAAAAAGATGTAAAATATTAAGGAATAAAGTTAGAGTTAGCTAGTAAGACAAAAATGTTTAAGGAAGACAGAAGAAAACTAAGGAAGTTTAAGGAAGATTAAGGAAACTTAAATCATGGAAGGGTAAGGCATCAAGTACAATGTGTGTCCTGTCACATGCAGGGAGTCACAGACCATACCAGTGTTCAGGATGACAATGTTTGGAAGAAGGGCTCCAAACTGCAACAAAATTGAGCTCCAGTTTTCGGAGTTTAAACAGCAATCCACAAGGCCAAGAGGTACATGGGTAGCACATTTAGAGAAGTGGTCACACGACAGCTTAAGGGACTGAAGTTGTGTGGTCCCACTCACAAATCAGCTTTCCATTCTGGAAGTTGAGGAAGGTGCTAGTACCTGAAGGGAGTGCAGTCAGACCTAGACTTCTGGCTTCACAAGCAGCCTGACAGGAGGGGAAGAAGAAGAATGCAGTAGTGATAGTAAAAGGGGCTTCATTAGCGAGATTAACAGACTGGTATTTCTGTGACTGCAGACATGGCTCCAGAATAGTATATTACCTCCCTGGTGCCAGGTTCAGGAATGAATAGCTGCAGGACATCCTATGTTGGGCTTGTACTTTCCCCAGTACCTTTTTGAATGCCTCCCACTATTTTGCTGTAGGTTTACTATCATGTAACTCTTCCTGGACTATTTTGGCCAGATTCTGCCTTATTTTAATAAAATTTACCTATTCCATTTTTTTTTGCAGATCATCTTTCTCCTTTTGCATAACAAATTTAAAACTTATCGTGTTGTGGATGCTGTCATAAAATGCTCCTCCATTTCACATTGAACGCCTGTCCGGCTTCATTCCCCAGAATAAGGTCCAGCACTTCACCATCCCTTGCAGGACTATCTACATGTTGACTAAAAACTCTCCTGTATACATTTCAATAAATCTGTCTCCTCTAAAACTTTGTGGTATGATTATCACAATTAATATTGTGCCAAACTCCTGAACCATGCATTTGTCTGATGTATTTGCCTATTTCTCTGCTTTACTCCCATGGCACTGGGAGTAATTCTGAGATTATAACTCGTGAGGTCCTATTTCTTAATCTACAGCCTAGTTCCCTGCAATCTGAATGCAAGAACTCATTCCGGGTTCCACCTATATCACCTTAACAATGTGTACCAATGTCGTATCACTGTCCCCTATCAGGATTCCTTGCAGCTGCTCACCCCCAAGCCTGGCACCTGGGAGGCAGCGTGAGAGCTCTAGTTTTTGCCTGCTGCTGACCACAGAACTGGCCAAGCACACCTTGTTGGAGGGCACAAAGGCAGTGACCAAGCACACCAGCTTTAAGTGACCAAGCACACCACATTTTACTGAGAAAACACATATAGGTCTATAGTGTGGGATGAATACCACTCGGCAGGGTATTACCAGAAATGCTTAGGCCTACTAGTACCAGCTCATCGTGTACATTTTCATAAACGTTTATTATCATTGATTAATACTAAACTCTTTGTCTGTCCAAGACTCATGCTCAGACATGACAGGACAGTTGGCATTGTTTAAAATTTAACTGTAAAGAAGGGAATTTTCAAACCTATTATAGAAGGAAGTGAAGTTGTAGTGACAATTTTTGTCTTGGGGTGTATTTCCCATATCCACCTTTCCTCACTGCTTCCCCAGTGATGAACAGGTAGGAGGCGATAGTGAGGGTTAAATGAACGATCTTATATTCAAATAAAGGGAATTTGCAATATGGGAAAAGTCTATCAAACAACTGATATAAACATGCCCATCCTTTTTCACAAACGAATTTCAAACTGCTCTTTCCAATTTTTCTCCTATTGTCATATTCTACTTTTAAAGTGAGAGGAGAAAGATTTAAAGGGAACTTGATGAGCAACTTTTTCATGCAGAGGGTGGCTCATGTATGGAACAGGCTGTCAAAGGAGGTAGTGAAGGTGGGTAAAATTACAAAATGCAAATGGCATCTGGATGGGTACCCAAATAGGAAGGATTTAGCAGGCTATGGGCCAAATACTGGCAAATGGGACTAGATCAGTATAGCTGACCTGGTCAGTTTGGGTGAGTTGGATCGAATGGTCTGTTTCCATGTTGTATAACTTTATGACTCTATTCCATGCAAGGTTCTGCATTTCACCTTTATTTTGGCATATCACAGTCCCTCTCACGTTGTGGTACCAGTCACTGCTCGCATGGCTTGGATTAATATTCCATCAATGGTTAAAAAAACTTTTGGTATTCTTCATATTGGACAAAATAACACTCTGACTGTCAATGGTTGGTTGACTTTAGTCCTGTAACTCAGAATTAATTGCAGAGCACTTCAGTTGTAACTGGGATTTCCAGCACCTTCTACCTTTGATATCCGCACAAGCACAAGTGTCACTGGTCGTAACTGTCCTGAGTGGTCCTAGCCATTTAAATGCAAATCCAGGCTTGTCAGGTGCTAATTTAGATTAAAGTGGTGCTGGAAAAGCAAAGCAGGTCAGGCAGCATTCAAGGAGCAGGAAAATTGACATTTCGGGCAAAAGCCCTTCATCAGGAACCTAATTGTCACCTTCCCAGTCCCTGGTACTTTGGCTTGCTCAGTCCTAGCATCTCCCTGTATATCGCATATTAACTGCTGATCTCTAATCTCTTATCTTAATCAGTGCAGCTATTTTGTACAATTCTCTTACAAGTTATGTTACTCAGTCTTTCACTGGTTCTATCTCCTCATTTCCTGTCTTGATTTCCCCTGGCCATCTTATTACCTTTCCAGTCATTAACTCATATGGAAATAGAGTCAAGATTAGAGTGGTGCTGGAAAAGTACATTAGGTTAGGCAGCATCCGAGAAGCAGGAGAATTGATGTTTCGGGCAAAAGCCCTTCATCAGGAATGAGGCTGGGAGCCTTGGGGGTGGAGACATAAATTGGAGGTGGGTGGGGCTAAGGACAAGGTAGCTGAGAGTAGAATAGGTGGATGGAGGTGGGGATGAAGTTGTTAGGTCAGAGAGGAGGATGGAGCAGATCGGTGGGAAGGACGATTGACAGGTCATGAGGATGGTGCTGAGTTGGAAGATTGGAACTGGGGTAAAATGAGGGTAGGGGAAAAGAGGAAATTTGTGAAGTCCACATTGATGCCATGGGGTTGAAGGGTCCCAAGGCGGAAGATGAGGTGTTCTTCCTCCAGTCGTCAGATGGTGAGGGAGTGGTGGTGGAGGAGGCCCAGGACCTGCATATCTTTGGCAGAGTGGGAGGGGGATTTAAAATGTTCGGCCACTGGGCGGTGGGGTTGATTGGTGTGGCCCATGCCTGAACACTACAGATGACACAGAATGTGAAATATTTGCTTTACAGCGATGTATTCACAAGCTTCATTGATCACTTTCCCTGTAGAATGTGCTCCTAATCTGCATATAGTTATTGTGGTATTCCCCACTGGGGAATCTCCTCTTCAGCTTTATTCAAGCAACGGTCACTGCTGCACAATCTCAGGTGGGAAGCTCTTCTACCCCTTTAGAAAATTAATTGATTGACCATCAGCAGCAATGTGCACCATCTACAAGATGCACTGCAGAACTTCACCAATCATTCTTATACAGCACCTTCCAAACTCACAACCACCTCTATCTAGAAAGACAAAGGGAGCAGATGCATGGGGACACCACCACCTGTAAGTTCCACTCCAAGCCAGTCACCATGCTGACTTGGAAATATGTTGTCATTTCTTTTATCGCTGGATAAAAATCCTGAAATTCCCTTATTAATGGTATTGTGAATCTACCTACAGCACATGGACTGCAGTGGTTCAAGAAGGCAGCTAACTGTCATCTTCTCTAGGGCAACTAGGGATGGGCAATAAATGCTGACCAGTCAGAATCTCCCATGTCCCTGAGTGAGTGCAAACAAAAACAATACTGTTTACTCCTATTTGTTGGGAGAAGTCCTGTGAAGTCAATCAATAACTCCTCCCACTACCGAATGTTTCTAAACAATTTGACCATACTTGCCGTCTGAGGCCCAGTTGCTGCAGCAGTCATTTTGAAACTTAGGCCAGTTGCTGCAATTACTAACTGACTTTTCTTCTCATTGATTACCCAGTGCAATGGGGTCTGCCACCTTCTGGTGGGCTTTGACTTTTATTATTGCCATCTCCAGTGGTAGTTTTGCAGCTTCCACTAAATCCTTAATTAGACCTGTCTGTTTTTTGTCATACCAATATTCATTACTTCATTCAGTTAATGTTCTCCTAAATATTTCAGTGTAATGACATATAGTATGAGCAAATCTGAACCCAACATTTTAATTTATTTCAAGTTTCCCTTGTGACTGGTGTTTAATGCCTTCATCATTGAATTTGAAGACAAATGTCTTCATCACTGAATCAAATGAACTTAAAAGCTCCTGCAGTAGTCATGTTAACATTATAACTTTTTGATGGTTTTAAAGCCAGCTTCTTCATGGAGTATGTACCACTACTTCATCATTTAAATCATGTTTTGTTCCTCTTCAGATCAAAAGATCAAAATTTGGGGAGGACGTGTATCCTCCCCATTTGGTCCTGAACAAGGATGTCTTGCTGCAATTACACAGGGTATTGGTGAGGCCACACTTCGAATATTGTGTGCAGGTTTGGTCTCCTAATTTGAAGAATTTTCTTGCGACAGCAGGAGTGCAGTAAAGGCTTATCAAGTTGAATTCTGAGACGGGGGTAACTCAACTATGAGGAGAGATTTAATTGTATTCACTGGAGTTCAGAAGAATGAGGAGAGAGCTCACAGAAACCTATAAAATTCTGGAAGATTAGATGCAGGAAGGATTTTCCTAATACTGGGGGAGTTCAGAACTAGAGGTCATAGTTTAGGGGTTCCAGGTAAACCTTTTAGGTTTGAGATGAGGAGAAATTTCTTCATGAGAAGGGTGGCGAACCTATGGAATTCACCAGAATAGAAAGTGGTTGAGGGCTAAACATTATGTGTTTTTAAAAAGGGGGTAAATATAGCTGTTGTAGTCAAAAGGTACTGGGGAGGGCCAAATCAGGTTATTAAGCAGATGGTCAATTATGATCATGTTGGATGGCAGAGCAGGTTCAAGGGGTTGAATAGCCAACTTCTGCTCCTACCTTATACGTTTCTATATTTTGCATGTTGGCTAAATCATCCAATTCAGTTCTCTTAAAACTTCCTGATCAAGTGCACAAAAGTCTTCAAGAGAAAGCTGTGAACTAATTTACTTCATCTACACTTTCTTTTGAAATTTAACAATTCCCAGGATGAGTTATTCACAGTTAATGTTCATTTTCTTGTCACTATCTGATTAAAATATTCTCACAATATTCTTAAAACAGAAATCAAACATTACTATTTGATCAGAAAAATAAAAAAATAATTTTACAGTTGGGTCTCTCTGTTTACTAATGGAAAAAGGAACTTGCTACATTTCTTTAGCATTTTACTTCTCAAAATAGTCCAAATTCACAGTAACAAGTTCTCTTCAGAACTTATCATTTTGCTATAACTTCTAAAGTGTTGAATTCAGAAGCAGACCATTCAGCCCATCAAGTCCACACCAACACTTTGGAAAGCATCCCACTTCTCCCTCATCCCTGTAACCCTTCATTTCCCACCTAGCCTATGCATAATTTAGCATGGCATATAACCTGCACATCTTTGGACTGTGGGAGGAAACCAGAACGCTCAGAGAAAACCCACATAAACACAGGGAGAACATGCTAAATCCACACTGCCAGTCACAAAAGGCTGGATTCAAACCCAGGTCCCTGGTGCTTTGAGACAGCAGTGCTAACCACTGAGCCACCATGCTGCTCTCTCATTTTTCAATATGGGTTTGATTAAATGTTTACCAAACTATTTAACTGTTTTGAGAACAAACCAATTACAGTGCTTTAAGTGCACAAGATATTTTTTATTCCAAATTTTAAGTTCAAATTGGATGTCTTCCAAAATGAAGTAGTTTTTGTTGTGAAAACAAATTGAGGTTGTACAGCATAAGAACATGTTTTAAAATTAAAATTGAAAAATACAGTTTACATCATTTCCATAGATTTGAACAGATGCTTTGACTTCTTTCTAACTATGGTGTGGGTTACCGCGTTTTTGCATTACATTGTAGAGGGCATTTGAGATTCATTATCTGGGAGGCAGATGTCTTCTCCCCATTTTCTTTTGAGCTGTTCCTACCTTATCCTCACAAACACTAGCCTCAACTACTGACTTGCAGTTTCATGTGATATTAATATTAACATTAACACATCTGCACAATTGCAAACTTAAAGTTATGAATATTTCTGGTGTTTTGGGTACACCCATTACTTGGAGCTATCAGTTTTACAAATGATTGTTATTGGGCCATAAGCTTAACGTTTCCACATGCCGGAGCGATTGCTGATTGTGCTTTATCATATGGACTAGCCCTGCCCCTCTGTGCTCACCTGTTTTCACTATTGGCTATAACTATCAGCTATCTCCTGCCTAAGATCTTTCCTTTGTTTATTTGACCAGTTTTAAATATACTGTAGACTAGTAATGATTATCATTCCTTTATTCTCTTGTTTCTTGTTTTGACCGACCCACCAGCACTTTGTTCTGCGGGAATGTTATGTGGTTCCCAACCATTCACTGAATTTTCTCAACTAATTTTGCCTGCTCCTCTGTTATGAACCTTGTGTGTCTTCAGGTCCCCAGTCAAAGTTCATAATGCTTTCCTCTCTATTTCCACGGCATTCTCCTACTGTCCCTGTGCAGTCTGTTCTCAAATCTACATGGCTCCCATTATATTGTTTAAGACAGGTTTCCTTGCCTACACTTGTGTGGCTTTCCTGAATTTGCCCAGCCCCAGTGCAGTTACTTCAGTGGAGATATGGCGTACTCTATCTTTGACCTCAATACGGCTACTACTGCACAGATCAGATCGAGCACCAGTGCGGCATGTCCTGCTTGTATTTGGCTTCTCTCACTCCCTTGGCCAGCGTAGATTTTTTTGAATGGATTTGGCCTAGCCTCCATCAGCTTCCCTAGATGCCTATTGTCCCTAGTTTTCCTTCAGAGTCTTTGAGATTCTGTTAATACTCAACCATAATGTTCCGAGACTCACTGCACTAATTATAGGTTGTGAATAAAACACAATCATCCCTTTTTTGCAATCTGACATGGGTATTCTGTTTCCAACATCAATTGTTATGGCAGATTATTTTGCAGAATAATCTCTGGAGCCTCAAGGTGTAAATCAATAATTGTTTATTGATCCAATGTTGGGAGAGTGTACCCCAGGAAAGTTTCCAAGATAACACTCTAACTCAATTATCAGATATTTATACCTTGTGAGTTAAGCAGGTAGTACATTAATCAAGTTGCAAAGTGGTATCTTTTAGACACATTCTGAAAGTGTCATAGTACCTGTTATCCCTGATCTCACCACTCCCTATCTCCCCAGGTGTCATCCAATTTCATCCAATCGCCATTGTGGGCGGCGCGGTGGCACAGTGGTTAGCACTGCTGCCTCACAGCGCCTGAGACCCGGGTTCACTTCCCGCCTCAGGCGACTGACTGTGTGGAGTTTGCACGTTCTCCCCGTGTCTGCGTGGGTTTCCTCCGGGTGCTCCGGTTTCCTCCCACAGTCACAAAGATGTGCAGGGTCAGGTGAATTGGCCATGCTAAATTGCCCGTAGTGTTAGGTAACGGGTAAATGTAGGGGTATGGGTGGGTTTCGCTTTGGCGGGTCGGTGTGGACTTGTTGGGCCGAAGGGCCTGTTTCCACACTGTAATGTAATCTAATCTAATTGCTTTGTCTTTCTCGATGTGGATGGAGTCGCCATCATATTCCATTTCTAAATAAGGCTTCAGAATTAATGTTGATTCAACCAGGTTGCATTTTCACAGAAACTCTGCTTGTTTGCTGCATCAGCAACTGAGCATATTTTTTTGCAATTTAACTTTTCTTTTAATCTGACTACTTTCTTTAATAAGAATAAATGAAAATGAATCTTCAATGAGATCTATGATTATTGCTCATGAAGTTAAATAAGCTCTCCACCTAATTCTAATACCAGATGGAACTTCATGTGGATTCATTCATGTCATACCCAAATTTCCCTCAACGTTGAATCATTGAATATGATAAATTTTAGAGACTTTTTCGGTTCTGAAGGTTTCTATCAGTCTCTGATTCTGTGATAAGCAGAGATACATCATCAGCTTTGATTAGAGATCGAAGACATGAAAAATGTTAACATTGTTTCTCTATCCAAACATTATTCCTGATCAGGCAAAAGTGAGGACTGCAGATGCTGGAAACCAGAGTTTAGATCAGAGTGGTGCTAGAAAAGCGCAGTAGGTGCTTTTCCAGCATCCGAGGAGCAGGAAAATCGACGTTTCGGACAAAAGCCCTTCATCATTATTCCTGCCCAGCTGAGTGGTTCTAGCATGTGTTTTTTTATTTTATTCCCTACAACTCCTTGTTTAACATTCAGTCTGCCAGCTTCAATACCATGCTCCTACTGACTCTTTTGTGGATAGATGGCCCTGGGCCTGACTGACTAGGCCCGAAATCAGAATATGCAGCCTTTGAACAGCTAAACCCAGGAAATCTTTCAGGACAAGTCTAGCGCAAAGCGTTCGCACAAATCAAAGGCAGGAAGGACAAATCTGGACTTGTCTTAGAGTGTTAGGCTGGTTTGTGCACTGAACTGCAGTGAGTAGATGGTTCCCACCATGACCATGTATGGAGAGGGGGATGTGCCCTTGACACATTGGAGGATGGATATTGGGATCCTATTGGAAAACACTTGGAAAAAGAGAAAAGGCAATGATGTGTGAGATGAACCTTTGCCAAGTTCACAGAGCCTGGTCAAGTTTAACTGCATGGATAATACCTGTCCTAGTCTGGTAGTCTGCTGTAGTTTAGATAAAGATTGTGATAACGCTGAATATTACTAAAATCCTGCTCTTTTATGATAAAACTGCAAACCTTAGATTAATTACTCTAACAATCTCAATGTTAAAATTTGGGAGTTTTATTGCAAAAGTTTTAGTTAGTATTCAACTATAAGGCCCATTTTTGCCTTTAGTATATTTGTGAATGAAATTGCATTGAAGTACAAGTTGATCTTAACTCTTTTGTTCGTCTTACAAACTTTGCACATCAGCAAAATGAACTTAGCAAGAAACTGGTTGAAGTGTCCAAAACACAGACACTGTTTGCATCCCTGGATAGTCTCTGATAAGAAGTGTCCAATGATTACTATTCAATTGAAGCCCAACAGCTTTGTATTCCAGTCTGAGTCTGAATTAAAATAAAGCTACCTTGCCTGATGGCCAGCATTCAAGTGGGCGAATGTGGATAGACGTGACTGACAAACAATTATATTAAATGCCGGGACAGTGGAGTGAAACAAATAAAACAGCAGGGTTTTGAAGGTAAGGAAATCAAGGAGGAAGGGTAAACTCTGCAAGTCAGCCTTAAGGGTACAAGTCACTCACCTCTGGCATCTGAAGGACTGGGTGGGAATTTAATGTAAGCCAGAAGCCTACCTCTTGAACATACCCTAGAAAATGGAAGATCAGAACAATGGCAGGTTGCTCAGAGTGGGTGAAAACCCTAATAATATCAGAATAGGAATTAGTCCAAGTGGGTTAAATGCTGGAAAGTGAGGTTAGATGCTGCCAAGTTGATTTTGTGTGGATCAGCGGGAGTTCTCACAACCCTGAAACTGTCCCAAAATATTGAAATGGCTGGCCTACCTACAAAAAATCTATTTCATGCTGATTCACAGGGCACTTACAGGAGGGATCAGAAACTGACCCATGAAGATTCACATTGGAAAACGTTACCTGCCTTTAACCAGCCATATTTGTTGATTTCCACTGAGCAATGAAACACATCCTGGGCTTTGATTTTATGTGGAAATGCAAAGTATTGTTTGACACTCTAAAACTGCCACATATGGCAAATGCCTACTACAAACGAGACCCTAATAGAAGGCTCCATGCGGAGATATGTGGTCAGAATTTGCACCCTAGGAGAATTGTGCTTTAAGCCCACGGAAATGACTGGTGTCCCAGAGGCAAGGCACACTCAATCCTTCACTGACCACAAACATGACTGCGGTGGAATGACAGGGAAGGTAGTTGGGTGGCATGGTGGCTCAGTGGTTAACACTGCTGCCTCGCAGTACAGGGACCCGGATTCGATTCCATTCTCAGATGACTGTCTGTGTGGAGTTTGCAGATTCTCTCTGTGTCTGCATGGGTTTCCTCCAGGTGCTCCAGTTTCCTTCCACAATCCAAAGATGTTCAGATTAGGTGAATCAGTCATACTAAATTGCCCACAGTGTTCAGGGATTATGTGGGTTAGGTGCATTAGTCAGGGGTAAATGAAGAGTAATAGGGTCTGGATGGGTTACTCTTTTGAGGATCAGTGTGGACTTGTTGGACTGAATGGCCTGTTTCCACACTGTAGAGATCCTACCAGCATTATAGATGGTCCTAACCTGAAAGTATAGAAGCAATATTGTTCCCCAAGCAGGCTGAGGGGGAGGTTGTCAAGATCATAAACAGTCTCATAAAACAAGGGGCCCTGTGCCAGTCAACCAAAAATTCTCTAGTTAGTTCAGTTAAGAAGCAGGATGCCTCATGGAGGCTAATGATTGACAAAAAAAGCATCCATCTTAGCACCAACGGTCGTGATGACGTTCAAAGCCACGATGAAACAAGACCCACAGCTATGCTGGACACCAGCAATGGATGTTGATCTATTTTCCTCAGAAAGCAGTGCCGGTACAAGTTAGCATTCACTTTTAAGGGTCAACAGTACACATAGAGTCATACACTGATACAGCATAGAAACAGATCTTCTGTCAATGCCAAACATAAAACATAAACAAAGGTTCCACATTGCATATCAGTCCCATCCAGTGGGATAATGGAAAGAATGAACCTCATCCTTAAAGGGGGTACTTAGAAAGGTCCTCTAACAGATCAGCATCACCTGGAACATAATTTTACCCTTTGCATTGACGCTGGTGAGAAACACAATCTCAAGCTCCACAAGATTCACTCCCCATATCTGATGTCCAGACAGCACATGATGAGCATTGAATCCATGTGGGTATGAATTTGTCTGAAACAAAAGCAGAAACTGCTGGGAAAGTTCAGCAGGTCTGCCAGTGGCTATTAGGATGGGTCAGAAAAAGAGACAAAGTAAATGCCTCCTTTGATCCACCGGCTAAGAATTGTTCACATAGCAATCCTCTTGTCTTTTCATGCCGAGTTGCTCCTGGTTCTGCAGATCTCTGATAGCCTCTGCAACGCTTTTCTTTTCATCCAGGGAGTTTACTTTCAAAATCTCACAATACTCTATAAAGCCTGCGTTTGACCCCACATGTGTTCGTATGTCAAAATTTAGTCAAAGTTCAGTCTAGGATTCATAATTGAAAAAATAATCAACTATTAATAACAGAAGAGAATTGAGGAAGAGAGCACATCTGGGGATACCAGATATTGAATTGAGTCAGAAATACATGCCAACTTGATCTTTTTTATCTGGAATGTACGCACATGCAAGGGGCATTGTAACGATCACCATTCATCTTTTGAAAGCACTTGTTTACCCAGGATATGTGTGATTCTCCCACCAGACCTGGGCAAGTGTGAGGATGGTGTTCTGCCCGTATAACCCAATAAAACCATGACATTCAAGTGTGGGGTACAAAAGGACAAATGGCAATTTGAACTATTGTTATCAAAGTGTGGAACCCAGTGGTGATTGATGGGGATTCTCCAATAAACTCTCCCAACAACTGAATGTCAAAACTATAATAAGTAGGAGAGAAAAAAGGAGACTGCTCACAGACCTAAAATATGTGCTGACCATTTGCCAACCAGCACATGCTAATCATACATTTACTGACAATGTATTTATTTGTTCAAATTTACATTTATATATTTTGTTACTCTATAGTTTATGGAGTTAAATAGTTGAAGCTTTCAGCCCAGAACCTAGGTGTCCCTCAGTAGTAGAGCAAGACCAGAGTTGCGTGAGTCTATTTTATTACACACTTTTGGATTAAGTGGACCATCTGTTGCCAGATAGCCTGAATATTTAGGCCCGAAACCAGAATGGGCAACCTTTGCAGCCAGGCTAGATGGGACTTTCAGGACGGATCAATATCGGAAAGATGTTGTGAAACTTGAAAGGGTTCAGAAAAGATTTACTAGGATGTTGCCAGGGTTGGAGGATTTGAGCTGTAGGGAGAGGCTGAACAGGCTGGGGCTGTTTTCCCTGGAGCGCCAGAGGCTGTGGGGTGACCTTATAGAGGTTTACAAAATTATGAGGGGCATGGATAGGATAAATAGACAAAGTCTTTTCCCTGGAGTCAGGGAGTCCAGAACTAGGGGGCATAGGTTTAGGGTGAGAGGGGAAACATATAAAAAAGACCTAAGGGGCAACTTTTTCACACAGAGGGTGGTACTTGTATGGAATGAGCTGCCAGAGGATGTGGTGGAGGCTGGCACAATTGCAACATTTAAAAGGCATTTGGATGGGTATAGGAATAGGAAGGGTTTGGAGAGATATGTGCCAGATGCTGGCAGGTGGGACTAGATTGGGTTGGGATATCTGGTCGGCATGGACAGGTTGGACCGAAGGGTCTGTTTCCATGCTGTACATCTCTATGACTCTATTACTATCTGCACAAGACAAAGGCAGGTAAGGACAAGCCTGAACTCACTCTGGGAATCAAGGCTGGTTTGTATTTTGGAATATTGCAAGTAGACTTGCTGGAGCCCTGGGTTCCCACCATGACCATGGGGGGCATATCCTTGATACATTGGAGGATAGATATTGGATGCCATGACCTTAATATATAAGATCCATTGGCTGAAGGCCAGAGAACATTCCAGTCCAACATGACGGTGGAATAGGTCTCCTGTGCCAGAGCGCACTCATCCACTTTCACCACTTTTCTTTTTTGTTTCTTCCCCTCTCCTTTCTTCTATTGACTTACTTACCGTATCCGAAGCTTGGATTGCATTGGCAGCGATAGCCCAGTGCACAGACCTCGAGTGGATCCAGGGCGCAGACCTCCATCAGTCTTGAGCTGGATCATGGACTTTGGGTGGGCTTACCATGGACCTTGAGCAGGCCCAGCATGGACGACAGGTCGGCCTTACTTACTTTTCTGCAGCAAGCACAGGACCTGGAATTGGCAGCTAGAACATAGAATAATATAACACAGAACAGGCCCTTCGGCCCATGATGTTGTGCCGAACATTTGTCCTAGCTTAAGCACCTATCCGTGTATCTATCCAATTGCTGCTTAAAGGTCACCAATGATTCTGACTCTGCCACTCCCACAGGCAGCGCATTCCATGACCCCACCACTCTCTGGGTAAAGAACCTACTCCTGACATCCCCCCTATACCTTCCACCCTTCACCTTAAATTTATGTCCCCTTGTAACACTCTGTTGTACCCAGGGTAAAAGTCTCTGACTGTCTACTCTATCTATTCCCCTGATCATCTTATAAACCTCTATCAAGTCACCCCTCATCCTTCGCCGTTCCAATGAGAAAAGGCCTAGCACTCTCAACCTATCCTCGTACGACTTATTCTCCATCCTGGTAAATCTCCTCTGCACCCTCTCCAAAGTTTTCACATCTTTCCTAAACTGAGGCGACCAGAACTGCACACAGTACTCCAAATATGGCCTTACCAAGGTCCTGTACAGCTGCAACATCACCTCACGACTCTTGAATTCAATCCCTCTGCTAATGAACGCTAATACACCATAGGACATCTTACAAGCTCTATCCACCCTCACTATCCACAACTCCACCAATCTTCGTATCATCTGCAAATTTACTGACCCACCCTTCGACTCCCTCTTCCAAGTCATTAATAAAAATTACAAACTGTAAAGGACCCAGAACTGATCCCTGCAGAACTCCACTTGTAACTGGGCTCCAGGCTGAATATTTACCATCTACCACCACTCTCTGACTTCGACCAGTTAGCCAGTTCTCTATCCAAATGGCCAAATTTCCCACTATCCCATGCTTCCTGACTTTCCGCATAAGTCTACCATGGGGCTACTACATCGGTAGAGGCAAGTTCAGTGAGATAGGCCCAGTGGCAAAAAATGGCACCTGAAGATCAGTGACTTCATTGTTGGTTGGATCCAACAGTGGTGGCGATGAAGCAATGGTGGAAAGGCACCATGACAATATCAATAAGGGAGACCCAGTGGCAAGAGATGCGCCTTGTATGTTGGTGGATCCGATGCAGGCAGCAATGAGATGACAGCAGAAGAGTATCAGGCTAGCAGCAAAGATGGTACCTGAGGTTCAATGACTTTGATGTTGGTTGGGTTCAATGTACATGGCCGCAAAGTGGTTGTGGAGGGATGGCGGTGCAGGCATCATTGATTGAAATGAACTGGTGCAGGACTGATGGACTCTTTTTAAGCTACATCATTCTTTCATTTTCCGTATTTTAAATTATTCAGAAAAGTGCCATTTTGCAGTGACAAATTGAAAAATACACGTGACAGTAAATTCAAAATCAAAATTCTGTGTCTGTCTGTCACGTTAGTCTAGACCCACAGCAAAGTGGATGGCTCGTAACTGCCCTCTCACATGGCCTAGTACGCCGTTCATAGAGTCATAGATTCCTAGAGGCATACAGCATAATAACAGGCCCTTTGGCCCAACTCAACCAGATTTCCTAAAATGTCCTATTTGCCTGTGTTTGGTACATATCTCTCCAAACCTTTCCTATTGACGTCTCGGTCCAATTGTCTTTTAAATGTTATAATTGTACCAACTCCAGTACTTACGCAGGCAGCTTGTTCCACATATGCACCACCCTCGGTGTGAAAAATTTTCCAATCAGTTCTCTTAAATTTTTCCCCATTCACCTTAAATCTTTGCTCTCTAGTTTGAGACTCCTTTACTCTGGATAAAAGACGTTAGCTACTCACTTTATCTGTGCCCTTCATGATTTTATAAATTACTATAAATTTTAGCCTCCTACATTCTAAGGGAAAAAAAGTCCCAATCTATGCAGCCTCGTCTTATAACTCAAACATTTTTAGTCTTGGTAAATCTTTGTAAATCTTTGTAAATCTTGCATCCTTTCCAGTTTAATAACATCCTTCCTATAGCAGGATGACCAGAATTTCATGCAGTACTCCAAATGTGTCCTCATTAATGTTTTGTACAGTTGTAACACAATGTCACAACTCCTGCACTCAATGTCCTGACCGATGAGCATGCCAAATGCCTACTTCACCACCCTTGTCTACCTGTGATATCACCTTCAAGGAACTATAGATCTCTACATTTGAAAGCAGTACCCAGGGCCCTATCATTAACTGTGCAAGTCCTACCCTGATTTGACTTACCAAAATGCCAAGATCACATTTATCGGAATTAAACTCCATGTGCCTCTGCTCGGCCCACTGGCCCAGCTGATCAAGATCCTAACGTATTCTGAGATAACCTTTTTCACTGTCCACAATATCACCAACTTTTGTGCCATCCACAAGCCTACTAAACATGCTTCCTATATTGTCATCCAAATCTTTTATACAAATGATGCACAACAGTGGACCCAGCACCGATCTTTGCGGCACGTCGCTGGTCGCAGACCTCCAGTCTGAACAACAACCCTTTACCACTAGTCTCTATCTCCTACCGTCAAGCCTTATTTTTATCCGATTGGCTAGCTCTCCATGGATCCCACGTGATCTAACCTTACCAATCAGTCTGCCATGTGGAAACTTGTTGAAGGCAGTGCCAAAGTCCTTAAACATTGTCTAACACTCTGCCATCATTTATTTTCTTGATCAGCTCTTCAAAAAAAATCAATCAAATTTCTGAGACATGATTTCCCATGTACAAAGCCATGCTGATGATCCCTAATCAGTCTTGCCAATCCAAATGTATGTAAGTCCCATCTCTCAGAACCCCCACCAATAACTTACTCACCACTGATGTTCATGTAATTCAGTTGTATCAGTTATGAGGAAGAAATTAAACCAGATGGACCACCTGGCATCAACCTAGGCACCAGAGAGGACAATGGCAGAAACAGCTCTGCTGACACTGCAAAGTCCTCTTCAGTCACATCTTGGAGTTAGTGCCAAAATTCGGACAGCTGTGTTACAAACGATTCTCCTTCTCCTTTGATGCTGCCTGACCTGCTGCGCTTTTCCAGCAACTCATTTTTAAGCTCTGATCTCCAGCATCTGCAGTCCTCACTTTCTCCTGTGTTACAAACTAGTCAAGCAACAGCCTGACATAGTTATATTCACAGAATTATTCCTCTCAGTCAAAGAATTATAGAACCCCTACAATGGGGAAGCAGGCCATCCAGCCCATTGAGCCCAGAATGACCTTCTGAACAGCATCCCACCCGGATTCACCTCCCTCCCTCCACCCTATCCCTGTAACTTACATTGCCAATGGCTAATCCACCTAACAGTTCTGAGGAAGGTTCACCAGATGTGAAACATTAATCTTGATTTCTCTGCACAGATGTTGTCAGACCTGCTGAGCTTTCCCAGCAACCTCTATTTTTGTTGGTCATGAATGATGGTGGACAATTACATAACTCTAAAATAAAACTAGAAAGGCATGTCGGTGAGAGGTGGCCACATCCAGGCTGCTTCCATTGTACCAAATTTTTAAAAAAAGCACAGGGCCTCACTAATTGTTCACTTTCTTCGAGACAATCCTGCACTTCTGCCTAACAACCACTCTTCAAAAAATACCAGAACAAACTAACCTGTTAGAGTGACAGCATTGTCTCAAAATATGAAAGGCAACAAACAAGATTAATCTATATTTAGACACTAAAATTCTACACAAAGGAAACTATCACTGCCATAGAGTTCTAGAGTCATGGAGATGTACAGCACGGAAACAGACCCTTCGGTCCAAATCGTCCATGCTGACCAGTTATCCGAGCCTAATCTGGTCCCATTTGCCAGCACTTGGCCCATATCCCTGTAAACTTTTCTTATTTGTATACCCATTCAGATGCCTTTTAAATGCTGCAATTGTAGTACCTTCACCACTTCTCTGGCAGCTCATTATATACACGCACAACCCTCTGCATGAATAAGTTGCCCCTTAGGTTCCTTTTATATCTTTCCCCTCTCACCCTCAACCTAGACCCTCGGGTTCTAGGCTCCCCCAACCCATGGAAAAGACTTTCTCTATTTATCCTATCCGTGCCCCTCATAATTTTATAAACCATTATAAGGTCACTGCTCAGTCTCTGATGCTCCAGGGAAAGCAGTCCCAGCCTATTCAGCCTCACCTTAGAGCTCAAATCCTCCAACCCTGGCAACATCCTTGTAAATCTTTTCTGAACCCTTTCAAGTTTCACAGCATCCTTCCGATAGGAGGGAGACCAGAATTGCACACCATCTTACATGAGTGAGATGTAATCAATGAGTTTATACATGCACACTGCCCCCCTTGGCTCCTTCCCTGTACTTTACATTGCTTTTTACATTTTCATTCTGTGACGACACTGCTTCTTTAACAAGGTTATTATGTCCTTGATTTCTTTCAGAGGTGTCGTAAAGGCTGAGGTTTCAATATGTCTGGAAATATCAACTTGAAAAAAGCTTTTAATATTTTTTTTAAAACACTTGTACAATGAAAGGGGAGAGGCCAGTTCTCCCAGTTCAGGGTTTGGTTTGGTTTGGTTTGGTTTGGTTTTAGCAAGTTGTTCTGTATGCAGCTGCTCGTCATGTTTTAGCTGGGAAGCCAGTGAAACAGCTGGGGACCCAAAGAAGCAGTTCCATGCTGATCCTCTCTCTCTCTCTCTCTCTGACATCTCGCTTGTAAGAATCTGTGTTTGATTTTACCTTTACTTTTACCAAAGGAGTGTTTATGGGGACATTGCAAGAATTTGCGATAGAGTCGACTGGGTTTTTAGACAGGTTAAGTTATTCTATATTCTGTTCTCTTTTGTTCGTATTTCATTCAGTAGTATGTAAACAAATTCTGTTTTGTTTAAAACTGAGTAGTTGGGCCAGCTGCATCACTCCTGGAATATCCATTTTGCACCTGCTTAAAACAAATAGAAAAGTTAGGGTCTGTGCCACCTTCTTGAAAGGTTCATTTAACTAATTAACTAATTAAAGAACAGCCAGGGAATTCCTAGAAGCTTGGCACTCATCCACAAACTCCATCAACAAACACATAGACCTGGACCCAATATACCGGCCACTACAGCGGACAGCTGAAACTGACAACCGGAAGCGGCAAGGACAGGCCATTATAAATGCCGGAGGAAACACCACAGAAGCGCTTCACAGGAGGCTCCCAAGCATTGAGGATGTCACCTAGACATGGGACGAACGTTTTCAACAAAAACTTCCAGCTCAGCGAACAGAACCACAGCAACTAATTATCTGTTTGAAAATGAAAATTAATCTGACTCTACCATCTTTTAAAAGTGGGCATACAATGTATTAGAGGCTAGCTTTGTAAAAACAGGCTCATATCCGCAATTGATAATTGTCCAAATTACATTGTATCTGAGGCCATAGTTTAGTAAGATTTCTGGCAGCAGAAGCAGATTACTGCCACCTATTCTGCCAAAGCTTCTCTTTCTCTTCTCCTCTGTTTTTCCCCTTGTTGGTGTTCTCTCCTGTGGTAGAGTGGCTAGAGGCCCAAATGATATGTGGACAACCAGCGGGCTGGAGATTCACACAGATTGGGGGTGACCACTGGGCTGGGGGCTCGCGAGGAGCAGGCACTGTCAATGGGAAGTACAGGTGGAGTCAATGGATGGAAGGCTTGTTTGTCTGATGACTGGGCTGCATTCATGACTCTCTGTAGTTTCATGTGGACCTGGAAAGAGCAGTTGCCATACCAAGCTATGATACACCCAGATAGGATGCTTTCTATAGTGCATCTATAAAAATTAATAAGATTCTTTATGGACATGATGAGTTTCCTAAGTGTCCTGAAGAAGTAAAGGTATTGTTGTGCTTTCATGGCCATCATATCAATGTGGGTGGAACAGGACACATTGTTAGTGGTCTTCATTCCTAGGGAGTTGACGGTCTAAGCCATCTCCACCTGAGCACCACTGATGCAGCTAGGGGCATGCCCTCCACTCTGCTTCCTAAATCAGTTCCTTCATTTTGCTGACATTGATGGAGAGATTGTTGACTTTACACCATTCTGCTAAGTATTGTATCTCTTTCCTTTACTCTGTCTCATCGTTGTTAGAGATCCAATCTACAGCAAAAGGTGTTGTCACATATCCTTATCCATTGTGGTCTGTGGGTCAGGAAGTCAAGGATCTAATTGCAGAAGTGGGGAGTAGACACATAGGTCCTGGAGTTTGGGGATGAGCATGTTTGGAATCATGGCATTGAAGGTGGGGTTGATGTCAATAAGTAGGAGCATGACGTAGGCATCCTTGTTATCCAGATTATCCAGGATGAGCGTAGGACATCAGAGCGATGGCATCGGCCCTGGATCTGTTGTGGCACTTGGCAAATTGCAGAGGTTCAAGGCCATCTGGGAGGCTGGAATTGATGCAAGCCTCTCACAAACTAACCTCTTGAAGCACTTCATAATTATAGAAGTCAGAACCACTGGGCAGTAATCATTGAGGCACACTGCATTTTACTTTAACTGAGATTATGGCAGTCTTCTTGAAACAGGTAGGAGCTGCAGATAGTCGTAGGGAGAGGTTGAAGATGTAAGCAATTACTATTGCCAGTTGGTCCAACAGGATCTGAGTGCACAGGTGGGGGCTCCTTGCGGGCCTGTCGATTTCCATGGGTTCACTCTCAAGAAGGCTGTGGGTATAGGTACATTTCTGACTGTAAAACAATAACCACACTTGGAAAAGATATGGCAGGCCTACAGACAACTGAAGACAGAGGACCAAAAACTAATAGGTAACATAAAGAACAGGTGGTGGGTGGAGAAAGCACTAGAAAACCATCGAATGGCTGACAATCATGACATGCATGGTTTCTTCTGTACTGTCAAGACCATGTACAGACCTAATACTGAAGGCCCCACCACACTGCTGGCCAAGGATAGAGTTACTCTTATCAAAGGTGAAGAAGCCATCAAAATATGCTGAGGGAGCACTTTAAAGACCTGCTCAACCAAGGCTCTGATGTTGTTTTGATCTTCGTTGAATGCATCCCACAGCATACTACAGACCATGAGCTCAGCAACACCCAAGCCCTGAACAAAGTTGAGAAGTCAGTTGAGAACAACAACGTTGCAGGAGCCGAGACTGTGTTGCTGCAAAAGCACAGTATGTCAGGCAGCATCCAAGGAGCTGGAGAGTCAATGTTTCAGCCGTAACCTGAAACATTAGACTCTCCTGCTCCTTGGATGCTGCCTGACCTGCTGTACCTTTCCAGCACCACACTCTAGACTCTGATCTCCAGCATCTGCAGTCCTCACTTTCTCCCAACTTTGCAGAAGCACATGGTGCCCTCTCTGAGGCACTGAAGTACAAAGGCAAAAAGCTCCGGCTGCAGCTACACACCCTTGTCTGCCTTATCTGGAAGGAGCATGACATCCTGGGTGGGCTCCTAGATACCACAGTTGTGAGTATTTTCAGAAAATGGAACAACTCTGACTGTGGTAACTAAAGCGGATCTCCCAGCTGTCAACTGCTGGAAAATCCATCACCGAGGTCCTCATCAACTGTCTCTTCCCTGTGGCTGAAGAACTCCACTGGAGTTGTGGTGTGGCTTCTGGCTGTGGAGGGGCACAATGGACATGATTTACACTACACAATAGCTGCAGGAGAAATACAGTGAAAAGAATCTATTCCTGTACGTGCCTTTCTTCAACCCTACAAAGGCCTTTGACATTGTCAATTGGAAAGTATTATTGAGCGTCCTTCTCCATTTTGTTTGTACCATGAAGTTTGTCACCATTCTCTGCCTCTATCGGACAGCATGGAATTCATGCTGATGATATGCCCCATTCGAGCCAGTATCATGCAGGGTTGCATCATCACCTCAGCACTGTTCTCGATCTACCTCGCTGCAATATTTTACCTCACCACCGACAAACTCCCCACTGGAATAGAGCTAACTTACAGAATCTATTGGAAATTATTCAATCTCTGCCACCTTCAAGCCAAAACCAACATTACCACAACCAGTGTCATCAATTTGCAGTTTGCAGATGATGCATGTGCATGTGCACACTCAGAGGACCTACTCCAGACCATTGTCAGTAATTTTACAGGGGGATATGAGACAAAGGGTCTCACCCTGAACATTCACAAGACAAAGGTCCGCATAAATCTGGCCTGGCATTTTGGAGCAATGATCATCAATGACCATGGGAAGGCTCAGAGAACCTTGACCACTTTCAACACCTCAGAAGTGTCCTGTTGGCCAAATCAACTATTGATGAAGAGATCCAATATTGCCTTCAGTGTACTAGCACAGCCATCATCAGCCTGAGGAAAGTGTGTTTGAGACCAACAACATCAGACCAAGATGATGATATACAGAGTTGTGGTGGTTTCCAACCTTCTATATGACTCTGAGATGTGGATTGTCTACTGTTGACACCTCAAGGCACTACAGCAGTACCATCAATGCTGCCTACACAAGATTCTGTGAGTTCACTGGGAAGAAAGATGCACCAACACCAACGTTTTTGACTAGGCCAACTTCCCCAATGTCAAAGCACTGACCACCCTTGATTGGCTATGATGGCTGGCCATGTCATCCGCATGACCAAATGAGACAACCCAAGGAGGTTCAAAATAACAGGTGAGCCCCAGATGGACAGAAGTACTTTGATGATACTCTCAAAGCCTCACTGGCAAATTACAGCTTTCCTACAAACACCTGGGAATGACTGGCCCAATACCATCCAAAGTAGAGGAGAAGCATCCAGCGGCCGGTATTGAGCACTTTGAATCTTGCTGTCAAAAGATGGAAACAGGGGAAAATCAGCAAATGGAGCACACTGCCACAAAATGCCCAAACCACCCTTTCGCATGATCACAATCTGCCCCAAGTATTACAGACTCTGCGGTAACCACATTAGTCTGTACAGCCACCTTTCGACTCATCCTGAGAGTGGACGAGAGTCATCCTAGCATTGGAGGGACTGTCGATGATGGTGTATCTGAGGCTGTTGGGTCAGGTGGCATTGTTTCACTGACTTTCTGTTCAAAGCAAGCATAGAATGCTTTGAGCTCATTGTTGCTCATGATTCTGTTTCACCTCGCTTTGTAGCCCAATATATCGTGCAATCCCCGCCATAAATAATGAGTGTCCATATGGTTTGTCTGGGTCTCTAACTTAGATTGTTATCATCTCTTGGCCTCTGTAACGGCTTTGTCAAGGTTATACCTAGATTTCCTGTATAGGTTAGGGTCAACTGACATGAATGTCTCAGACCTGGACTTCAGTAGGAACTGGATTTCCCAGTTCATCTATGGTTTATGATTGGGAAACTTATGAATTAACTTTTTTGGCATGCAGTCTTCTACACAGTTACCAGTGAAGGCTGTATTTGTAGTGGCATACTCATTTAGGTTGGCTGAGTTCCTGAATATGAACCAGTATACTGATTCTAAGCAGTCCTTAGAAGCCCTTTCCATTGTCTCAGACCAACACTTATGTACTGGGTCCTTACTCTTCAAGTTGTATTGCTTTGAACAGAAGGTCAGTGAAACAATGTCACCTGACCCAACAGCCTCAGAGACATCATCATCGACAGTCCCTCCAATGCTAGGATGACTCTCTTCCACTCTCAGGATGAGTCTGTAGGTGGCTGTACAGACTAATGTGGTTACCGCAGAGTCTGTTACACTTGGGGCAGATTGTGATCATGCGAAAGGGTGGTTTGGGCATTTTGTGGCAGTGTGCTCCATTTGCTGATTTTCCCCTGCTTCCATCTTTTGACAGCAAGATTCAAAGTGCTCAAAACCGGCCGCTGGATGCTCAAGTTGTATTCTCCTGAAAGGAGAAGCACAGCCTGTGATTTGGTTTTCCGGGGAGGGGGAGTGAGGAGGTGGTGGAGGTGGAGCAGTAGGCATCTTTGATGGTTGTATGACAATGGTCAAAGACGTTTGAATGTCTGGTGAGAAAGTAAAGGTGTTGAGGGTATTTTGTTAGCAGATTCTTGAGGTTGACCTGTGTGACTTCACTGGCTATGATGAACAAGACCTCAGGCATTCTACCTCAAGACTTTTGTGGTGTATTGTTCATCAAGCACACTATTCATCAGGTGGAATATAGACTGCTGTCAGGATAATAAAGGTGAACTTGCATGGCCGGTATTAGGGTTGGCACTTCACCATAAGATATTCTGAGTCCGGGGAAGGGTGGGCAGGTTGGGGTGGGGTGGGGTTGGAAGGTAGGTGGTGGCATAACTCACTGGGATCACTATGTCTGAGCACCAGATGCTGTTGATTAGGAGGAAGACCTTAACGCTGCTTACCTTGCATGAAAACTCTGAATGGTCTATCTGATGAATAGGGATAATTTGGGTTGTCAGGTACAGTCAGGTATAGCAGGAGGGGGCCATGTCTCTGAAAAGCAAAACACATAACAGTCTCTCAAGTTCATTTAGAAGGTGTGTCTCGCTTTAAGATCATCAAGCTTGTTTTAAATAGTTTGGATTTTTGCCAGGAGCATCTGCGGAGTGGGGACTTGAATCCACGTAGTTTCAGTCTCACGTGAAGGCCAGCATGTCTCCCACATTTCCTGAGTCGATGTCCTTTTGTAGTGTGGATATCTGTGGTCTCTCTCCATTTAAATAGCATCCCACTTTTGTATTCTTCCTGCCACACTAGACAAGTTCACGTTTCCTCATATTACACTACAACTGCCAACGTTTTGCCCAAATAGCTGGGCTCTCTATTTCCCTTCACAGACAATTTCCCTCTTCTTGACAACTTACATTCCTGTTCCCATGTACTTTCTGCCTTTGTCTCTCTAAATGGCAGTGGTTGCGGGTTTGGAAGGTGCTTTTTCAGGAACATTTTTTCTCCTCTTCTCATTCTAAACCCACACCCTGGGACCGTGATCACTTTTTCTTGACACTATGGCCAGGTGAAACATTGTCCCTGCATCCAGTATGTTCAGTCCTTATCATTTATATGTTTCAACGAGATTCTCTCTCAATCATCATGTGAATTCAGGCCCAATTGACTCAACCTCTCCTCAAATGACAAGCCTGCCATCCTAGGAATCAATCCAGTAAACCTCTCTGCTGTATGTCTATGGCAAACATAATACCATGTTGTCAACATGGAATGTTTTCGAAACTCACCTTTCTCTTTCAGTTTTTCATCCCTTGGTGTACCTGCGACCAAAGATAGAGAAAAAGTAGAAAAAGGTGACCCACTCCTCCCCTAATCTCCTCCCTGTCACTCCCATTCATCAGACTCACGGTTTTGCCACTTTACACCAGAGCACTCCGTGACAGAATGTGTAACGTCTCACACTTAATTGAGTTTGAGATCACTCTCCTTAGAAGCAGTTATAAAAACAATTTAGTCAGTTACTCAATTTGCTGCTGTCACCCACTCTGCAGTAGAAACCTTGATATGCTTGCTTTGCTTTGATTCCAAGCCTCTAAGATACTTTAGACTTAAATGAAATACCAAATTGTCGGCAAGTAGTCCTAGATTTTATAAAGGATTCATACTAGAACTTTTTACCTCCTACCACCCCTCTTACGAATTCAGTCTTTCCATTCTGTCCTAGAATGATGTCTTTCTGTGTTGCATCACAGAGTAAGAGAACGTCACGAGCCTCGGCTCAACGATGATGACACTGCATGGTTGAATCCCTGACACTCAAAACACTAACTACCTTTGCATTCCGAATGGCTGGTGGTTGATTCTTTTCCTACTTAATCCCGAGAAGTGCGCATCCAGACATTATCTGCCTTTCAACTATTCCCCCCCCCCCCCCCCCAAACACACATAAAATCGTACATGGTATATCCCACCGATCAAGGTGTAAGGGTTTATATTGTTTCATTCTTATCAGTTGAGCCTTCTATATCTGCCTCACAAATACGGTGATTATGGGTTACCTTAAACGCATCTAGCGTGTTTGCCCATTTTCTACATTCTCATCAGTCACCGAATTTCTCCTGAACCCGGTATTGAACAGAATTGGACTTATCTTGCAGTTATCGTCCTGTCATCTTGAAAGTGTAGGTTTGAATGCGTAGCACTTTAATAATCTCGTATGCTTGAACTGTATTTCTGTTAATCCGCCGTAACCCAGCTCAATTTGTGCAAAGGGTTTTTGTCTCAGTTACCTGAGACCATGAAGCGCTGTGTTACTGGCTGCACAGAAATAACTTGCGCTGTCGGTGAGTTCAACGCTGTCAATCTTCAGGATAGATTTTTTATTTTCCATTGTCTTCGTAATAGTAAAGCCGCTCTTGAAGCCATCTTCATACTGAGCTTCCCCTGCTAAATACATGTACCCGATTAACGCGAAGCTTCCATCGGCCGATTGACGATACCAGAACATGTTATCACGTATCGTCCCTTCCTGCAGACAATTCAGTTCGACCGATCCTCGTGGGTTGAGGGCAAGCGAAGCGGGCCATTGGCGCACCTCATCACCCCGGGAACCACCTGGAAATGAGAATTAGAGATGAAAAAAATAAAGATTTTCGAGCAATACTTGAGGCAATGGATAGAGACAGCGGATTATCTATAAGAATTCAGCTTTTGTCCTAATTTCCTACAAGTCACTGAATTCATGCAAATCCAATAGGATTAGTGAAATATGCGTGCCTGACGCAAGTGCAATAATTTAAAAGGTTCTGTCCTATAATGACCAGAATAAATACGGCACTCTATTAAGTAATTGTTTTCTGATTTCACAAGTCAACATCGTACTGCATTAGTTGCAGAGCCTTAATCATTTCCTCTCCTTGATGAAAAGGCAGGAGAGAATTTTAACATACTAAGAGCGAGAAGGAAACCACCGAAGACGATCAAACTAAATCGCATCTCTGCATCAGATTTAACAGGCGTTCTGCTAGATGGGCAGGATCTCAGGGGCGTTGATTAAGTGCAAGCAGAGCATTACGTCATAAGCAGATGATGCACCTCAGAGATGATCTCCACCCCATTTTCGCGGGGAGGCGGTGCTTGCCTGCATGCTAGTCTGCTCTGTATTTCATGAAACGGTAATGGGATTGACCCATAACAATTAGGAACGGAAAGCCCATAAACCAACTAAAAAAAAAATGCATTTGTTTTGTTTCATTCCAAATATTTTCATTTCCGTTTCCTAGTTGAATTAATTTTCATGAAATTTCAAGGAAGAAATTAGTTTTTTTCGGAATTGGGGGTGGGGGAGGGGGTCGTGGAGGGAGGAGCTGTCGAGGTTTGCGGCTATGACCATCCGGCACTAATTTGCCCAATTTTGTCCAACACGGAATATATCTACAGCGCTGTACCCCGCTACAATAAATATTGATAATGCAAGATCGGGGTTAGGTGAATTGGCCATGCTAAATTTCACGGTGGTGTTAAGTCAGGTGTATATATAGGATAATAGGGTAGGGGGATGGGTTTGGGTGGGTTACTCATCGGAAGGTCAGTGTGGACTTGTTGGGCCGAAGGGCCTGTTTCCACACTGTAGGGATTCATGAAAAAAAGGCAGAAGCTGGGAATTCTGTGCCGAGCGCTCATCGCCTGACAGCTCAAACTATCTTCAGTATTAGGCACAAATCAAGGGTGCGATGAAAAAAAATCTCCATCGTCTAGATGATTGAAGCTCCAACTGGACTCAAGGAGCCCGCCACCATCCATGCCACAACAGCCTGCTAGATTGACACTTATCCATCATCTTGAACATTCATTCCCACCACCAGGACAAGCCATCTGCAAGATCCACTCATCCAAGGCACCTTAAAAGTCGAAACCTCTGCCATCGAAATGAACAACGACAGTGGATGCATGGGAGTACAGCCATCACCAAGCTCCGGTCCAAGACACAACGCCATCCTGATGGAACATTATTGGTTTCCCTTGAGGGTGGGGGCATCACAAACCTGACAAAGAGACAGCAATATGGCGGCGGGGGACTGGCAGCACAGCATTCCAGCTCATGTTCTGGGGCTCGTCCGCCTGCGTCTGCTTTCTTTTCTTTTTGTTTCTTTTATTATTTAGGGTTTTTTTTCTTTTAAAGAAGTTGAATGCAGCGGCCGGAGAGAGAGGGCCAGCAGCGCGGAGAGGAGACAGCCAGAGCTCTGCAGCAGTTAAAAAAAACAGCCTGACCCGGCCGCCGGAAGGGGGGAGAGAGAACGGGACCCTGCAGCGGGGAGGGAGGAGAGAGAGAGAGAGAGAGCGGGACTCGGCAGCGGGTAGGGGGATAGAGAGAGGGGACCCGGTGGTGGGAGGTTTGGGGGGGGCGGCTGGAGGGGGGAGAGAGAGGGACCGGCAGCGGGGACGGGGGAGAAGAGTGTGAGTTAGCTGTGAAGCATCTGTACCGCTCCAGGCTGGCCGCATTCTTTTTAACTCCCCTTTTTGTTTACTTACCTTCTGGAGAGAGTGCAATCGCGGCGCTGGCATCACGGGGAGGGTAGTAGCGGCCGTGGGTCCCGAGCGGTGGCGGCTGGCTATCAGCTGTGGGCTGAGACCAGCTTGGTTTGAGTGAGCCTGAAATATCAGTCCCCAGGGATCTGCAGCGTCGAGACCAGGAAGCCCGAGCTTTCCTGGAGAGTGGGCCAAAGCGCAGAAAACCGAACCCTTGCCTTCAACAAGGCAATCCACTACCATTTTCTCTGGGGTAATTCGAGTTGGTCAAAAAAACTGACTTGGCAAACGACATCCGCACTCCCTACTTATTTGCTTAAATAGCTCTTCGTACAATAGTCCACTGCACCAATGGGTTACTGCCAATTTTCAAGTTGGACGTTGTGTCCTTCAGGGTTCACATGACTACAAATCGAAATTTGAAGCCTTCTTCAAGTTCAGTCCTTGTAAAGACGTCCATTATCTAACGTCAGGTTACAGTTAAACTTAGTAATTCTCCGACCATCAGCAAATCAGTAATCCGGTATAACTAGTTTGCAATTACTTAAGAAAAAAGTGATTATTTCAATACCAAGGGCATCCAATATGGATAAAGGAGGTTCACTGGACCCAAAAAGTTAACTTTGCTTTCTCTCTGCAGATGCTGTTCGACCTGTTGAATTTGGTCAGATCTTCAGCTTCCTCAGTTCTTTGCTTTATTTCAATGACCATTCAACCGAGCGAGTCAGCTCCACCGTTCACTGAGGTAATAGCCATTTTGAAAATCCTCAACTCCACTTTCTTGCCTTTGCTTCATAACTCTTGATTCCCTTACTGATTAAAAATATGTCTTGCTCAGCCTTGGACATACTAAATGATTCAGCCTCTACCATGATCAGTAGCAAATATTTCCACAGATTGATTACCTCCAGTGAGGACTCCTCTGATGCAGTGATAATTTCCTTATAACTCAAGAGAAGTTGTAAGATTTGGATTCAAGTCCTACCTGTTGTTGAAGCATGTCATGGCATTTTGATTAAAGATATACATGGGAACCCTCCGTGACGGTGAAAATCTCTTCATCTCTGTCTTAAGAGGGTGACCCCATCCTCTGAAATCTTGCCTCTGGTCCTCAACATTCCTACAAGAGAGGAATTTTAAGTATTTCAGTCAATTTGCCCCTCATTCTGATAAATTCCAATGAGTACAAGCCCAACCTGCTAACTTCTTTTAAGGTTGTCCCTCCTATATGGCCAGCCGAGTACGCCTTCTCTGGGGTGCTTCTATTGCCTTAGATAAGGAAAATGAAGCATCAACATCAATTGCCAGGTACTAGATTGTTTTCCTGATTGAATGATACTAGTGCACAACAGAGAATCATTCAACTTGTTCTTATTTAGTGCCAAAAATACTTAGATTAATGAATTAGGATAATCAGCATCTTGATGCACGAACTCAGAGTGGGGAGGTAGAATTTAAAATTAAACAAAGAGTTTGAGTTATGATCATCTTTGCCAGAAAGGGATTTTTTTTTTATCCATGGACATGTGTTGCATTACAGGAAGGACGGCTAGCAAGTGTACACCAGCCACTCACGAATGACAATTATGAAAAACCAATTGCTGGACTTCTCCGTTTATGGTAAACATTGATCTGGACATTCACGAGATACCATTGTTCTTCTTTTCTGTAATACATCTAAAAAGTTCTATGTCCAATTGAGATTGAAGGCAAAGCCTCAGTTTAACAATTTAGTCTGTGCAGCATTTCTCCAGTGCTGTCTACCAAAAATGTGTGAAGAAACTGCTCATATGACAAATAATTGGACAGAGTGAGCCAAAGAAAGAAACCAAAATAGATATAGGGTAACAAAATTTAAAAGAAATGGTCAGACTGGAGAAGAAACATTTACAGAAAGAAAAATGAAGTGGTAGAAATATTTCTGTACAAATTATGACATCTGAACAGACAGATTGAGAGTATACACCTTAAGCAGTTCAGAATAAGGCAGGAAAAATGTGGTTTTTATCACAAAAAGGATATAGGAAGCAATGGCATTCAGAATTATCGATACTTCCCCGTTCAGCTGTACTGACACCAATAATTCAACTGAGAACTGTAAACTAGGTATCTCTAGTGAAAGATTCATATAAGTACTGTTTAATGTTTTTATTTTTGTTGTAGTCTAACTCAAATAGAACTGTACAGCACAGAACAAGCCCTTCAGCCCACAATGTTGTGCTGAACATGGTGCCAAATCAAAATAATCCCTTCTGCCTGCCCATGATCTATATCCTTCCATTCCTTATTTATTCATGGCCCTTAAAAGCTGCTTAAGTGCCCCATTGTTCCTGCATCCATCACTACATCTGGCAGTCATGATTCGGAGATGCTGGTGTTGGACTGGGGTGTACAAAGTTAAAAATCACACAACACCAGGTTATAGTCCAACAGGTTTAACCTGTTGGACTATAACCTGGTGTTGTGTGATTTTTAACTTTGTACATCTGGCAGCCCATTCTGAGCACCCACCACTCTCCATATAAAAAACTTGTCCCTCACATCTCCTTTGAATTCCTATAAATAAGCATGCTGTACACCTTCTTTGCCACCATATCTACTTGTGTGGCCACTTGCAGGGAGCTATAGACTGGGACCTCAAAATTCCTCTGTACATCAATGCTCTTTGGGATCCTGCCATTAACTGTATCCTGTCCCTTAAAATGTGGTTTCCGAAAGTGCAACATACCACACTTGCCTGGATTAAAATTTATCTGCCATTTCTACCTTCACATCTGCAACTGATCTATATCTGCAGTATCCTTTGACAACCTTTGACCCTATCCAGAACTCCCAACATCTTGATGTCATCTGCAAACTTACTAACCCACCCATCTACATTTTCATCCAAGTCATTTATATAAATCACAAACAGCAGAGGTCCTAGCATGGATCCCTGTGGAACACCAATACTCAAGGATGTCCAGGCAGAAAAACACAATTCCACCACAATCCTCTGTTTTCTATGGCTAACCTAATTCTGAATCCAAATAGCCAAGTTACCATGGATCCCACGCAACTTAAATCTTCTAAGTGAGCCTTCCATGAGAGATCTTGGGAAAGTCATGTAAAAAACCATGTAAACAACATCCACTGTTGTACCCCCAGCCCGTCTTCAAAAACGTCAATCAAGTTAGTAAGACAAGACCTGCCCCACAAAAAGTAGTGCTAACAGTCTCTCGTTAGATTATACTTTTCCAAATGTACGTAGATCCTATACCTAAGAGTTCTCTCCAATAGTTTCGCAAATGCTGATGTGAGACTCAACAGTTTCTATTTCCCTGGATTATCCCTATTTTCTTTCTTGCTAGTCGTCTGGAACCTCTCCAGTGGATAGAGAGGATATGAATATCTTGGGCAACCCAGAAATCTCCTGTCTTGCATCTCTCAATAACCTGGTCTACATCCCATCAGGTCCTGGGGACTCATCCATTTTAATGCTCTATAAGACACCTAACACCACTCCTTTCTTGACCTTAACATGCATTTGTATATTAGCATGCCCTAAACTAATCTCGCTATCCTCTTTGCCTTTCTCCTTGGTGAATGCTGTTGCAACGCACTCATTTAGAATCTCGCCCATATCCTCTACCTCCAAGCACAAATTTCTTCCTTTATCCTTGCGTGGTCCTACCCTTTCCCTAATTATTCTCTTGCTTTTAATGTGTAAAATGTCTTGAAATTCTTTTTAACCTGACTCTCCAAGGACATTTTATGGCTCCTCCTTGTTCTGCTAAATTTCTGCTTTTTTTTTGTACTTTCTTTGCATTGTTCATTGACCTGGTTCAGTTTTATCCAAACCAGGTCAATTACTTTTTGACTAAATTCACAATCTCGCTAATCATTCAAGTGTCCTACACTTTGCTATCCCTGTTCTTCTTTCTTACTGGAATATACTGGTCCTGAACTCTGATCAATAGGCATTTAAACAGCTCCCACATATCAAACATGAACTTGCTCAATAACAGCTGGTTCCAATTAACACTGTCTTGCTCCTGCCTAATACTGACATATTTTGCCCTCCCCACTTTACTAACTTCCTCTCAGATCCTGACTTATCCTTATTCATCTCTATTTTTAACTTAAGGAGTTGTGATCAGTTTAAATGTCTGAACATTCAATTGAAATTGCTGTCCTCTTCATCTGAATGATAATTAGTCGAGTGGAAAGAACAAAATTATTACAGTTCTTGCCTCTCAGAATGAGACTTGTCAATTTTGGATGCGAAAATGAAATTTAGAATCAGGAATACCATCGAATCTGCTCCATCAGCCTATGAGATCATGGAAAAGAAGATGCATCGTTCGAAATGTTTACAAGTTACTGATTACCTGAACTGAAATATTAACCGTGTTTCTCTCCACAAGTATTGACTGGTATGTTGAGTATTTATATCTTTCGTTGTGTTTAATTCATATTTCCAGCATTTACACTATTTGCTTTTGCAAATGCAGGTAATATTCACATGATTGCAGTGACAATCTAAGAGATGATCTAAATACCAGCAATACCCACATCCCACTAAATGTTTAAAAAATTGCTGACCATTTCCTAGCATGGCTAACTAGGATTGGAGGGCACTACGGAGCACTGAAATTCAGGACTATTGGCAAATGCACTAATTTCAGTTTGAGGAATTTGTTTAAATGATGAATTAGGTAATTTAAAAGCGAATGGTCTGAAAGTGAGAAGGAAACAGATTCAATACTAATTATCAAATGAGCATTGGTTAACCATTTCAAAAAGAATCTGAACACGAGGATATTGGGATTAAGCAGATGACTGTAGTAATTGAAATCGGGGAAATGAAAAGTAGCTGTCACTAATCTATATTAATATAAACAATACATCTAGAATTTCCCCAAATTTCAGAGAAAATGCAACATTTGCTACCACATGTGTTGAGTTAAATAGTATAGATGTAGCTTAGAGAAAAGCTGGATAAATGCATTAGAGAGAAATAATAGAAGTATGTGCTGATAGACTTAGACAAAGAAGATGGGAGCATGATGACATTGAAGTAATTGAATTTTCCATCGAAAAAAATGACAGATTCCATGGTCTGAAAGACTTTGTTTGCTTTCTATATTTTCTTGTTTTGGGAAAGACAGTTCCGTCTTGCATCTGCCAAATGAACTGTAAAAGGTTATGTTCTCCACTTGGCTTTGATACTTATTCAAAAGGCACAAAAAAATACACCTGGTAGATAAGTGGTTTAACGGTTATCAGCAAATGCTCAAAACCACTGTTAGAGCAGATGGTTCAGTAAGAAAATGGGTCAGGAAAGTGGATTGTCTTTGCAATGGATAAATCATTCATGTCATTACTAAGGTTTAAGGATTACAAATTTCATATTTCTGTTGAACAGTTTCCCTTGCAGCAGAAAAGATAGGATGGATTTGAAATATTGGTGAATTCCCTTAAGCATTTTGATAGAGTAAACGTGAAGAATTTGTGTTCAGATATTTGCTTCATAGAAAAAAAGAACGAAAAAATGAGCAGGAGTAGGCTATTCAACCCATTGAGATTGCTACTTAATTAATTATGATCAAGGTGATCATCCAACAAAGTAAGTTCTCATTTTCTCCCTACACCCTTTGATCACTTTAGCACTAAAAACTATATCTAACTTCTTGAAAGCACTCAATATTTTGCCCTCAACTGCTTTCTGTTACAGAGAATGCCATTGGTTCACCACTCTTTAGGTGAAGGAATTTCTCCTCATCTCAGTCCTAAATGGCCTACCCCATATCCTTCAAACCTGACCAATGGTTCTGGACTCCTGGGTCGTTGAGGACATCCTTTTTGCTTTCATCCTATCTAGTCTTGTTAGAATTTCATAGATTTCTGTGAGGGTTCTATTTAAATAAATAGGACATCAAATTCCAGGGAAGCATGACCTATGTGAGTGTGAGATATATCGATCACTAATTAAGATTATTGCGGCTGTTGAATAACAATTATCTTCGGTCCAGGACATAATTTCAGTGTTCTGCAGGATAATGTCCAAAGTCAGCCCAGCTCTAGTTGGTTTATTCAAGACTTTTCTTACATTTCAATTCAGAAGTCGTGTTCTTTACTGATTTCACAATGTTCACCTGTTCACCATCCTTTCAAATTGTTCAGACACTGATGTTATCCATACCCATATGTAACAAGGCCTGGACAACTAGAGTCCCTGTAGGTGAACCAAAAATGTCCACACATTGCACCTTTTCCATTGGGTAAAAGGCTGCTGATGAAGATAATCAACCCCTGCAGCGCATGTATGGCATGCTGACCAATCAGAATGGACCTATCTGATTTGAATTTAAACAGTTATCATCCCAAAACAAGAAATAGTATCTTCTGTATTCCCCACGTCAAACATAGAACATAGAACAATACAGCGCAGAACAGGCCCTTCGGCCCTCAATGTCGCGCCGATCTGTAAACTATTCTCAGCCCTTCCCCCTACACTATCCCATAATCATCCATGTACTTATCCAAGGAATGTTTAAATTTCCCTAATATGGTTGAGTTAACTACATTGGCAGGTAGGGCATTCCACGCCCTTAACACTCTGAGTAAAGAAGACATAAGTCAACCAATCAGCACTCTTTTCTCATGCTGTCAGAATTGCTTTGCTTCCTTCCTAAAGCTGTTTCTTTTTCATATTGTCTTTGATCCTTGATTAATTGCAAGACGGAAACAATTTAATCATATTCTGTCCCAATCCTTCAGTCAATTGGCGCTGATTAAAAACACAGCGAGCATGGTGACAGCATCTGTCATGTCAACCGGAGTCAAGTTTTATATAATTGGTCGCTGTCAGTTTGTGGTTAGAATCGACACTGTGCGTCCATGTATTGTTGACAGTCGCTGGCGGGATGATAGACTTCATGTTCGATTCCGTGCTTTCACCTGCATGTGGCGCAAAATTAAAATGAATGACTTAGAGCATGTTCAATACAGATGTATTTTTCGGATTCCAGTGGTATACAACTTAAATTAAATGCCAAGACCGGGATGTTGCTGAAATTCTGCGCTATGAAGGTTCGCCTAAGAGGAAATTGAACATAGGAGTCTAAAATAATTAAATGAACTCGCAAGATGAAAGACGATTATGTGGGTCCAATGCCAGGAATTCGGTCATCAGAAGACAACGATTTGTATTCATAGGACATCCGTAGAATCAGTGGAAGAGAAATGAAGCTGTGAATGATGTTCTTCTGTAGATTTTGTGATTTCATGATCTGTATACTGAAACGCCATCTGCTGCTGCCGCAGTTTGACGAAAGTAGACAATCATGAGCGCATTTGTAGGTTTTTGCAGCTACTGACCACCTTTATGAAGCGCTGTGTTACTACAAGCACAGAAGTATACAGCCGTGTGAGACGGAGAGGCATCATTCAGTGTCAAAGTAAACAGCGTATTGCTGGTTCTCTCTGCCTTAAACGAGTCAGACGTAAAATTTGTAACAAACCCTTCTCCAGCAGAATTGAATAGAGCTTTCAATGCCCGGCCTGGCTGTTGTTTGTACCAGAACATGTTGGTATAGTCAGTATCCTTCAGCGTACACCTCAATGTTGTCGACTGTCCTGTTGCAATTGATACAATAGAAGGCGACTGCTCCACAAAAGAGGTGAGTGTTCCTGTCGAATGGAACAGTAATTAGTTTACGTTTACGATTAAAACAGGGACTGAATTTCACGTTTTGTAAAGAAAAAAAGTTTCTGTAGTTAAGCGAACCCAAAGCACTTTACAATGAAACATTTTAAAATCATGGTCTAAGCTCAAATTTAAGGAACGCCACGACCAATTTGCGCGCAACATGGGCCAAAACACAACAGTGCGATAATAACAAACTTTTGAAGGGGTTGCTACATGGTAAAGATTTGTAAGACCTCTCTTTTGATGTTAGACAATGGTTATGGACCTATTTAAATTATCTGAAAAACCGATTCGATTTAATATTGAACCCGGAATATGCACCCTTAGGACTGTTTCTAAAGTTGTGGAACGGTCCTTCAGGCGTAACAGTCCAGAATCAATAATGAATTTGAAAAAAAAGTCGAGATTCGAACAGAATGATTTTCTGCTGGGAAGCAGAACTGTTATCAACTGAACTAAAGTTGGCATTATCGTTCTTTCTTCTGCAAAATATATCGATGCAACCTACCTGCAAACATCGTAGCCGTCCAAATAAGATAATGAACTTCATGCAACATGGTTTATTTGCTGCACACTAGCCCGATCTGTGAACGGAAAGCAGTTTAATCCGATAACTGATGGCGTTTTTCTCTGTTGTGTCTAATTGAATACAAAGCATCCAGGTGTTATCATTATGCAAGCGTCACTTCCGGCGGAGCACACCCTCCACCTTATGATTGCAGTAGAATAACATCTGTGGGAAATGATAGAGCACATTGGGTTAGTGAGAAGTTGAATAACACCTTTCAAATTTTAGAGTTTATGATTGTGTAGATAAGGAGTGCTAATTCTTCCAGCGGGTAGTCAGTGAAACAAGACCATTATTTAAAAACAAACCCAGAAACTCAGACGTAAACGCCGTGGCTTTTTATGCAGCGAAGTGCTATCTGAAATAATTGTTTGGTCATATAAATACAGGTATCCCAGTGCAACCTCGGACTGCGTGCCTCTTTCAACAGACTGCCAGACGGTGAATGGGCAAGATGGTATGAGATGTTCCTTGATTGTTTCTAACTTATTGCATCCTGTAGGATTGGTTCTTATTCTTCCAAATAGGAAGCAATTTTTTTGCTGCATATCTGGTAAATGGAAAAAAAAATCTACCTAAACTTTAAAATGATACAGGAACTGCTGGTATATTATCAATATATCCACTTTTAAAAATAAATAAATTATGTTATGAAATAATTAAGTAGTTAAACAAAACACATGAACAATGACAAGATAGGTGATTTGACATGGCTGAAGTATATGGAGGCTCTTGAATTAATATGTTTTTAAAATTCATTTGTGGGATATGGGCGTCACTGGCTAGCATTTATTGCCTGTCCCTAGTTGCACGTGAGAAGGTTGTGGTAAGCTGCATCCTTGAGCCACTGCTGTCCACCTACTGTGGATTGACCCACACTGCCATTAGGGATGGAATTCCAGGATTTTGACCCAGAAATAGCGAAGTAACGGTGATATACTTCCAAGTCAAGATGGTGAGTGGCTTGGACGGGAACTTGAAGGAGGTGGTGTTCCCATGTATCTGCTACCCTTGTCCTTCTAGATGGAAGTGGTCGTGGTTTTTGAAGGTGCTGAGCGAGGAGTTTTGGTGAATTTCTGCAGGGCATCTTGTAAATATTACACGCTGCTGCAACCAAGCATCTGTGGTAGAGGAACTGATGCTTTTGCACGTAGTACCAAACAAGCGTGCTGCTCTGTCCTGGATAGTGTCAAGTTTCTTGAGTGATGACGGAGCTGCACTCAGTCAAGCAAATGGAGGATATTCCGTCACAGTCCTGACTTGTAGATGGTGGACAGGCTTGGAGTCATCAGGAGCTGCGTTACTTGCCACAGCATTCCGAACTTCAGACCTGCTTTTGTAGCCACTGTGTTTATGTGGTGAGTCTCGTTGAGTTTCTTGTCAACAATAACCCCAAAGATGTTGATAGTGGGAAATTCAGTGATTGTAACACCATTGAACGCGAAGGGACGGTGGTCAGATTGTCTCTTATTGGTGATGGTTATAACCTTGTATTTGAATGGTGCAAATGTTGCTTGTGACCCGTCAGCTGAAATCTGGCTATTGTCCAGATCTTGTTGCATTTGAACATACTTGAGTATCTGAGGAGTTGTGAATGGTGCTGAATATTGTGCGTTCATTCGCGGACATCCCTACTTCTGGTCTTATGATGGTGGGAAGTGCATTGATGAAACAGCTCAATATGGTTGGACTGTGCCCTAACTAACTCCGTTAGAGATGAGCTGGAGCTGAGTTGACTGACCTCCAACAACCACCACCATCTGCCTATGTGTCAGGTATTATTCCAACCATGAGAGAATTTGCCCCATGGTACCAATTGATTCCAGTTTTGCTAGAACTCCTTGATGCCACACTTGGTCAAATAAAGTCTTGATATCAAGAACTGTCCCTCTCACCTCACCTCTGGAATTCAGCTCTTTTGTCCCGGTTTAGACCAAAGCTGCAATGAAGTCAGGAGCTGAGTAACACAGGCATAACTCAAACTGGGAGCCACTGAGCAGGTTATTGCTGAGCATGTGCTGCTTGATAACACTTTGATGATAACTTCCATCACTTTACTGATAATCAAGAATAGACTGATGGAGTCGGAATTGGCTGGGTTGAACTTTTCCTGCTTCTTACATACAGGAAATTCAATTTCCACATTGAATGTAATGTAACATAGAGCAAATATATCTATACTAAGTGTTTGTGAATTGAGAACATTGGACTTAGAATAACTAAACTGGAGGCAGAGCTGCACAAGATGCAACACATCAGGATGGGTAAAAGTTACTTGGATATTTTGTAATAGGAGACAGTCACACCAGCTGGGTATTCTGTTTTCCTAAGTCAAAAATCACATGACTCCAGGTTACAGTCCAACAGATTTATTTGAAAACACATGCTTTTATAGTCCCACTCCTTCTTCCGATTAGATTACCGACAGTATGGAAACAGACCCTGCGGCCCAACAACCTTCTAAAGAGTAACCCACCCAGACCCATTCCCCTAACCTATGGGCCCGACTATGGGCAATTTAGCATGGCCAATTCACCTAACCTGCACATCTTTTGATTGTGGGAGGAAACCTATACAGATGCAGGGAGAATGTGCAAACTCAGCACAGACAGTCGCTCTAGGTGAGAATTGAACCAGGGTCCCTGGTGCTATGAGGCAGTAATGCAAACCACCGAGCACCAATGTTAAACTGTTGGACTATGACCTTGGTGTCATGTGATTTTTTTTTGTTTTAACCTTGTCCAACCCGGTCGAATACTAGCATTTTCACATCATGATTTCCTGAGAAGTCACGAATGGAGGATGGTGACTACGTCTGCAGCAAATAAGGTGAGTCAGAGAAAAAGAGTGCAGGAATTTCAGCCTTTCTTATTGTCGAACAGGTTTACTTGGAGAAGAATGCAAACTTTAAGTTGGACGATAGATTGATACAGTTAACCGTGCATTGTTTGTGGGGAAGCAATGAATGCAGTGGTAATTCAGGGCAGTATTGTGATAGGCAATTGATATTGTCTTCTGCAGAACCAGTGGGATTTCAGAAGGCTTGTTGTTTTCCAATAATTTGGCATATTCATTCAAAGATGCTAAAGAAAACAAAGCTTGAGAGAGAGAAACCAATTGCCTAGTTCCATGTAAACACGACATGCAAAGGCAGCACAATTATAGAGTTTCTGCGTATTTGTAGTGAAAATCTAGGTACCAAATTAAGAAGCAAAACCTCAAAAATAACAACTTCTAGGGTGTAGGTTTGCTCGCTGAGCTGTTGGTTTGATATCCAGACGTTCCGTTACCTGGCTAGGTGGTGACCTCCAAGTGAAGAGAAGCTGTTGTCTCTTGCTTTCTATTTATATCTTTCTCCTGGATGGGGTTCTTGGGGTTTGTGGTGATGTCATTTCCTGTTCGTTTTCTGAGAGGTTGATAGATGGCATCTAGATCTATGTGTTTGTTTATGGCGTTGTGGTTGGAGTGCCAAGCCTGTAGGAATTCTCTGGCAAGCCTTAACCATGCTGACTATCCTTGATCACATTATTCCTATCCAGATGTGCATAGATCCTATCCAGATGTGCATATCTTTCTCCTGGATGGGGTTCTTGGGGTTTGTGGTGATGTCATTTCCTGTTCGTTTTCTGAGAGGTTGATAGATGGCATCTAGATCTATGTGTTTGTTTATGGCGTTGTGGTTGGAGTGCCAAGCCTGTAGGAATTCTCTGGCAAGCCTTTGCACCTACTCTGAGCCAAAAGATGAAAGAAAACAAACTGAACACACAAGAAAAGAAAGCCCTAGAAAACCTCAAAAAAGACAAAAACATCGTTATATTACGTGCAGACAAAGGTTGGCTCACTGTCATCCTGGACAGAAGGGGCTACATCGAGAAAGCCAACGCACTACTTGCAGACACCAACACCTAACAACAGGTTGCGCTAGACTCGACCCCCCACAACTAGGAAACAAAATTACATATCTCCTAAGAAAATTACACAATTAAATAAGACAGAATTCCAGAAAATGAAACCCGACTGGACCAACACCCCACGATTCTACAGACTACCAAAAATCCATAAACTAGGAGCCCCCCTCAGACCCAAAGTCTCGCTACCCGGAACACCAACTTACAGACTGGCCTAAGAACCACACGCAAGACTGAAATACCTAGTAGAAGAGTCACAGAACTACAACCACTCCACCCAGGAATTCCTAAAAATCATCAAAAACACCAAAATAGAGAAAGACAAAGCAATGATCTCATTCGACGTAACACTGTTCACCTCCATCAACATCGACCTGGCAAAGGAAACACTTACCACACTTTTAGAAGAGACCATCACACACACACCAACCACCATCAATCACATTACCAACGAAAACATCATGAAGCTAGTGGATCTGTGCCTCACCACCCACGTTACCTTTAACAACATAGTCTACAAACAAACCAATGGCATTCCCATGGGATCTCCACTATCAGATGACACCTTTGTCATCACAAAACAAAACAAGATAGAAGAGACATTTAAAAGCATCAACAACACCCTAACAGGCATAAAGCTCACCAAGGAGGAAGAAACCGACAACAAACTCGCATTCCTGGATGTCACAGTCGAAAGAAAGGACAACGGAGAACTACAAACCTGCGTGTACAGAAAACATCCCAACACACACAAACAAAGCTGTATCAGAACACTATTCCAACGAGCCACCACACGCTGCAGCACAGACGAATTTCGGAAAACAGAGGAGAACCACCTATACAACATATTCAAGAAGAACGGATCCTCAAAAAATACAGTCCGCAGATTCCTCAGGAACCACCAGCTAGCCACAAAAAGACACGACCCTCTCTCCCTCTTAGCCCTACGCACAGATGAAAAAAGCCACCATTTCGACTGGGACAACGAATCTATCCTGGTACAGGTGAAGCAAAGGCATGCCAGAGAATTCCTAGAGGCCTGGCACTCCAACCACGACGCCATAAACAAACACATAGGTCTAGATGCCATCTATCAACCCCTTGGAAAACGAACAGGAGATGACATCACCACAAACCCCAAGAACCCCATCCAGGAGAAAGATATAAAGAGAAAGCAAGAGACAACAGCTTCACTTCACTTGGAGGTCGCCACTGATGATGTTACCTAGTCAGGTAACGGGACGTCTGGATATCAAACCAACAGCTCAGCGAGCAAACCTACACCCTAAATCTCAACCTGTGCTACAAACTTTCACAAAACTTGCATAACAACTTCTGGATTATTACCTAAACAAATGCTCTCTGGAATGGGCTAAATAAGATCAGGCAGAGCAACTTCTACAGTAGATATTGGTGTCAACTCATATGGCACTTGCTTCTGTACTGATAAAAGTGGGGATGAACCATTGGGATCGTCCATCTAATCTGAGTTGGCATCAATCTACAAATGAATGCACAAGTAATGATTGGAGAGAACTTTGAGTTAAATAATTGGTTCGGTTAAGTCATTTTGGAAAATACAGCAAATCAATGAATGTAGTGAACACCAAGGGAGAAAGGTGTTCATATGGAAATAAGGATCAGACAGTGATGGAGGGTGCTGAATATAAATCTAAATCAACAGATGACACTACAGGTGTCAAACAGATGAAGGGATAGTACAAATAAAAATGAGTATCATCTAGTAATTATTGCCAAGACTTAGTTGTAGGATGACCCGATTAGGCGTTCATGTTCAAAGAAGCTAGTAAGGGGTGAAATGGTGGTTGTTATTTAATTATTGTAACAAATGCCAGAAATAGCAAATAGCCAGAATATCCACAAATATACAGAAGGAATCACGGACGAATTTAATTCAAATGTAGACTGAAAAAATCAAATAGACGATGGGAGACTATATGAAGAATTGACATCCCGAGTTTAATGCAGTTTCTTTGAACAACACACCCTGCAGCGTACCAGAGAATAGACCGCGGTCAGCCTGGTATCGTGCACCAAGATGAATTAATTAGTGACCTCATAGTGAAAGCGCCTCAGATTGCAGTTACTGGAATATGATTGAATTTTAATTTAAATGCATGTGTGAGAAGATTCAGTCCAGGATTCGTACTTCAAACTTGAACACATGCAATTCTGAAAACATGAAAACAGTGACAGCTAATGTAAACTTTCAAATTTAGCTAAGCTAGATAGATATTTAGAGGAGGTATTTCAAGGACTATTTTAGAAGGCACTGAATAAATACATAACAATGAGAAATAAAACAAAACTAAGAGAAGCACACCATTTAGGATACGACAGAAATATTAAAGGTCGCATCAAACTTTAAGAAAAAAAAGTGCAAAGATTGGTATACGGTCAGAGAATGAAACGGGCAGACTGATGAAAAGATAAACAAGGAATGAAAAAATTGTACAAGAAATGAGAAATGTATAAAAAAAAGTACTTCATATCAGTGGTCAATATAGAGAATACAAGAAACGTTTCATAAGTAGCTGTAAAATTAGAACATGGAAGGGAAGGAGGAGCTCAGGGAAGTGGTACTTAGCAAAATGTTTGGAGCTGGGAATAAGTCCTAATTAACTTTGCCCTTGTATCTTAAAATAAGTGGCTAGTCAGATACTTGAAGATCTGTTTTTAATTTTCCAAGCTTCCCCAGATTGCGAATCTTCTGTTATTGAAAGATATTAAGTGTGTTGAAAGATCAAAAGACATCAATTAGGAACTACATATTAATTGGTGTAACTTCTGTAACCAGGACTATGTTAGAAACAATTATTAGGGCACTTAGAAAAGTTCAAGGAAATCAGACAAAGCCAAAATTATTTTTGAAAATGAATTTTTTTTAGTTTTTTAACAACATATGGGATGAAGTAATATGCAGTATGGTTAAAGGATATGAGCAATTGTCTCTATACTTAAATCTCCAAAAGGTATTTGACATAGCGCCAACCGCCCCAAAAAATGGCTGTTGAGGAAAATAAGAGCTCATATATTTTGGGGTGTACAGAAGATTCGTTAGCTAATAGAATCAAATAATATTCATGAAGGGCTCATTTTCTCATTGTTATAGCAATGGAGTAAATTAGATTGTTCGGATTTTTCTTTAATTCAAAGTGAAAACTAAGGAGCAGACTTACCCATATGAACCTTGTACCAGATTAACCTTGTGCATGTTGGAGGTTAGTGTGGACAAGAATCTACAGGGGAACATCGTGCAAACAAGAAGCTAGCATTAGCAAAACATTCCAAAGAAGGTTTGGGGTCAGGAAGGATTTAGAGACATGGAATCGAAAGACTTTAATAAACATAGAAGCATTGAAAATAGGCGCTGGAGTGGCCATTCCACACTTTGAGCCTGCACAGTAATTCAATATGATCATGGCTGTTCTTGCAATTTCACTCCCACTTTCTCTCGATACCCCTTGACTCCTTTAGCCAACAGGGCCATGTCCAGAATTCTCTGGAATATATTTAATGAAGTGGCCCCAACAGTTTTCAGTCGTATAGAAGTCCACAGGTTCACAACCATGAAGGAATTCTTCCTCATCTCAGGCATGAATGGCTTACACCTTATCCTTAAGCAGTGACCCCTAGCTCACTAGTCTTCGAAACTGGGAAAATTCTCCACACATCTAGACTGTACACTCCCATTAGGATTTTATATTTTTCAAGGAGTCCTCCCTCATTTTTCTAAATTCCAGTGAGTAAAAGTCCAGCTGATCCAATTTTTCTTCATATATTAGTCCTGTCATCCTGGAAATCAGTCTGGTGAACTTTCATTGGACTCCCTCAACAGCAAGAATTTCCTTCCTCAGACTAGTAGACCAATACTCCACATATTACTCAATTGGCCTCATCAAGGCCATGTACAACTGCAGCAAGGCATCACTACTTCCATACTCAAATCCTTATCGCCTGCTACCTGCATGCCAACTTTGAGAGACTGTTCTACCATGGCACCCAGGTCTCGTTGAATGTCACTTTCTTCCCCCTCAACTGCTATCATTCAAATACTAATCTACCTTACTGTTTTTGCCACCAAAGTGGATAACCTCATATTTATTCCATTATATTGCATTTTCCAAGAATTTGCCCACTCAGTCAGCCCATCCAAATCACCCCACAGCCTCTTCGCATCCTCCTCACGGCACACACTGCCACCAGCTAAGTCTTGTGAGAAAAGTTGGAGATATTGCATTGATTTCCTCTGTGCCAATCGTTAATGTATATTGTGAACAGCTAGGGCCTCAGTACTAAAGTCTATGGTATCTGAGTCATCACTGCCTGTCACTGAGAAATACCTGTTTATACCAATTCTCTGCTCATGACTGTAAACCAGTTCTTTATTCACATTAATTCATTACCTCCAATTGTTGAGCCACAATGGTCTGTGCCACAATGGTCAGACTGATTCTTATCTAAAGAACGGACGTGCAGAATCTAGTTTTTGAGCAAAGTAAAATGTACTTCTACAAGTACAAGTTCACCCCACAAACTTACTTGTGTATGTGTGTATGTGGGGTGTGTGTGTTGGGGGCGTGGTTATGAGTGTATGTAAGAGAGTGTGTGTATGTGTATGAGTGTGAGCGTAAAGAGGTGTAAGTCTGTGAAAGGGTGCGTGTGTGAGTCTGAGAGTGTATATGTGAGCGTATGAGAGAAGGTCTGCGTGAGTGGATGGGTCTGTAGGAGTGTGTGTGTGTGTGTGTGTGTGTAGGAGTTGTGTGTGTATATGCGCGTGCAGGTGTGCGCATCTGTCAGTTTGTGTGTATGGTGCAGTGGGGTCACCTTTGGTGTGATATGAACCCAAGGTCCCGGTTGAGGCCATCCCCATGGATACTGAACTTGGCTTTCAGCCTCTGCTGGGCCACTTTTCATTGTTGCCTGTCCCAAAATCTGCTTTGGATGACAGTCACCCGAAGGTCCAAGGTGGGATGTCCTGGACTGCTGAAGTGTTCTCCAACTTGGAGGGAACACTCCTGTCTTTTGATTGTTGTGCAATGTCCATTCATCCGTTGCTATAGCCTCTGCTTGGTTTCGCCAATGTACTCTGCCTCAGGGCATCCTTGCCTGCAGCATATGAGATAGACAAAGTTGGCTGAGTACCTGCCACATACAAGTTTGGACGTGTCTCCATACATGAAGGTGGTTTCCGGTCGACATTCTGACGCGTCTTGCAGCATCTACCATGACAAGGTTGTATGGTGTTATCCTGAAAGCCAGGCAGTTTGCTTTGAACAATGATCTGTTTGTAATTTAGTGGCTGTTTAAAGGCGAAAAGTGGAGGTGTGGGAAGGTCTTGGCGAGGTGCTCATCCTCACTGAATGTGTTGCAGGCTGCGAAGAACATGGCATAGTTTTTTGGCTCCTGGGAAGTACTGGACAAGGAAGGGTACCCTGTCAGTTGCAACTCATGTCTGTCTCCTGAGGAGGTCATTATGGTTTCTCGCTGTGGCACGTCCGAACTGGCGGTCGATGAGTTGAGCATCATAGCCCGCTCTTATGAGGCAAGGATGCCCTGAGGCGTGGTACATTATTTAATTAATTATTTCTTAATTTTCTTTTGCGCTCTGACACAAGTTTTAAACAGATGCAAGGAGACTGCAGTGACCAAAATCTGGCATATGGATTATAATGTGGGGAAAAAAGTGAAATGACCCAGTTTGGTAAGAGAAATAAAAACGAATCATATTACCTAAACAATAGAAGATTACATTGAACTGAAATACACACCCATCTTAGTACACCAATCACAACATTTGTATGTGTGGAATTACATCAATTGATTCGGTAAATAAATCGAGAATATTATCATTTATTATGGTGGGAATTGAATGCAAAAGTACTGAGATTATGCATTAGTAGTACAGAGCGTTGGTGCACATATCCTCAGTGCCATGCACAGTATTGGTCTCTTTATTTAAGAAAGGATGTCAGTTTGTTGGAAGATTATAGGAGTGTTAACTGGAATGTGCAGATTTCTTTCATGGGAAATGGTTGGACTTATAACCACTTGAGTTTTGAAAACTAAGAGTCAGCTTGAATGAATCTATTAAACTCTCATGTGGCCTTGACAAACTGAAGGGAGAAAAGGTGTTTCCTCTCATGGGAGAACCGAGAATGAATACCAATGGTTCAAAATAATATGTCCTCTATTTAAGGCAAAAATGCGGAGATCAGCGGGTATTTGGAACCCTTTTTCAAAAGCTAGTGGAAACAGTCTTTGAGGTAGATAGACATATCAGAAGCAAAGAATCACAGTCAGAAACAGGAAGGTGGGATAAACAAATCACAAAAAAAGAGCCTTCACTTTCTCTTGATTTGAATCTTTGCACGTTCATACATTGAAATGTGCTGCTTGGGAGTGTAATATGAGCACAATTAACAACATGTTTAACAACAAAAAAAGGATTAATGCATGTGAAGGAATTATACAGACGAAATGGGGGAGGAACAGATTGAGGCAGAGAAATTGAAGGGAAAAGACAAAGACTAGGGACGATACCTGATATGTAATCACTAATAAGTCCATTTCGGAGTTCTGGAAAACTGTCAGAGAATAGTGGAGAAAATTGTTAAAATAATTTTGATTGATTGGAAGATTGAAGAAATTTTAAAAGAAAGCCAAATGTAAGTAGGTGGGTGAAAGCAATAGAAGAATATTCTGATCGGACTGAATAAAGCCTGGTATCAAAATCAGAAAGCCTTTTGTGATATCACTTAAAAAATAACTGGCATAGACGGGAAGTACAGAATGGCCTCTCAACAATGAAACTTAATAGTAATTGGAACTTTTCCCAATAGTACTCAAGGGAAATCCTTTTTGGTCTTGAACATTTGTCTTGCATTTTCGTATGAGAAGACAGCAAACTCGGGTTTTTTTTTATTTTGAACAGAATGTGAACATTGCTGGCCAGGCTGGTATTATTTTTATCTACCCTTGAACTGACTGGATTTCTATTCGAAGAGTGTGGTGCTGGAAAAGCACAGCCAGTCAGGCAGCACCCGAAGAGCTGGAGAGTCGACATTTCGAGCATAAGTTTTTCATCAAAAATTAAGATCTTATGCTTGAAACATGAACCGTCCTGCTCCTCGGATGCTGTCCAACTGGCTATGCTTTTTCCAACGCCACACTCTTCGATCCTGACCTCCAGTATCTGCCGCTCTCTTTTTCTCCTGAATGAGTTTCTAGGCCATTTCTGAGGCCAGTTATGGATAGCTACATGGTTGTTGGTCTGAAATCTTTGCCATAGCAGGTTGGCACAGCAGAGTTCCTTTCCAAGACGGTATTAGTGAACCAGATGAGTTTTCGTGACAGTCAACCAATGATCACATGGTCTTTATTAGGCTAGCTTCTAATTTTTATTTAATTCACATTTCACCATCTGCTACGGGGGTATTTAAACTCATGTCCCAGAATCTGAGCCTGGAGCTTTTGCTTACTAGTCCACCGACATTACAATTAGGTTACTGACATCTCCTGAGCATAACCATGTTTAAATAAGTGAAATCCATTCATATAGTTACAAATCAAATAAAGCTATCTTTAACTTAGAAGGCGCCCATTCGTATATAAAGTTTGGGATATTAACCTTCCTTCATACTGCAACATCGACTGCCCTTTGCATTTTTTTTTATATCTCGAGAACTTGGCCGTGAAAGTCTTTTCAAAATCTATTGATTCAATGAGTGAGAAAGAGAATGTACGATAGATGGTGAAAATATATAAGAGAAGGAGAGGATTTAAGGACCTAAATGAAAGAAGGGAAGGAGAAAAAGGTCAAGGAAACAAGGGAGAGAACACGATAGAAAACACAGAAGGTGGTTGAGGCAAGAGAACGAGAAAGCAAAAGAGAAACATAATGCAAGAGTGGAGAAACCTGCATATCTATACATCTGCTTATAAACGCTTCGTATCTTACTCTACCTGCCTAGTCATCTGCCCCGTCTACTGATATTTCTGCTTCTTCCTTTTTTGCCTCTTTTTCTTCCTGACTCTCTCCGTCTACTGACCATTTATCCGCAATTAGATCTAGTTAGGCGACCGTGCGACGGGGTGAGTTTTTGCAGCGCCGTGCAGCGGGAGTGTTGCACTGTGCATCACTGGAGGCGCAGAAATATCGAGCCGCATCGCTGGGCTGCACCATCTCTATCCTTAGATCAAAGGAGCCGCCGGATGTCCTCTTGGCATTGAAACGATCTGAGATCTCGTCGGACCTTATCGGTTCACCTTTCTCAACAGCGTGCAGGATATACTGGAGACCCTCGCCCGGGGACTGTCGGTACCAGTACATGTAACTATCAGTCCCACGTTGGGTGCACGGGATAACCACAGATTCGGCTTTTCTCACGGAGATATGCTCCTGGACCTGCACAATCTTCTGAGACTCTCCGTGTCCTCAAAGCAAAATGAGAATAAAGATTTTTAAATATTTGATTTTCATCGACTTATATTTCACTTCCCACACATTCTCCCATTCTAGGTCAATGAAATAATATCCTGCAAAGTAATTGAGATAAACAGCCAAGCGGACGGGATAGAAGGAGGAAAATAAAGCATTGCTTGTTGAAGCAAATTTGACCCTGGTGCATCCGGCAGCACGTCTGCAGCACTGAGACACGTTAAATATTCAAGCTGCGAGTCACTACAAAGCTGAAACATTATTACATATTACCCTATTAAGATATTAAGGGCACACAAATAAGGCAAATAAATGGGATAAAGCTACACATCATTCGTGATCAGATTGAATGACAGAGCAGGCGTTTGAGGGGGTTGAATGGTTCAGTCTTTTTCTTAAGTTTTTTTCAAAGAGACAGACAAGTTCTACCTTAAGACGTCGTTGTTTTGTCATTTTTTTGGTCAAACTCAACGCTATAGACTAATGATAGGGGGCAGTTGACTTAGCCAAGTCGGTATTATAAATGAGACTTAAATGAGAGATATCACTCTTGCTCATTCCAAATATATAAGTACGACCAGTACGCACCTATCTAACGCTATTTCTGTTTGCCTTTGAATGCATACATCGTGTTTGATGATTAGCCCGGTCACCTTTCCAACATTGTCATCCCTCCTCCTCTTGCCCATCTTTTTCTGCCTACTTCCTCTCTGCTCCATTCTCTCGTTCTTTTCCCTTCCAAGTTTTTATTATTTGGTCAGCGAAATTTGCAGCATACTTTCTCTCCAACTCCTCAATAAACCTGTGACATCGCTGTCCTGCACTACTTACCCATCATTAGAAGCAGTTCTGACGTGAAGAACAACAGCCAAGTCCGCATGGTCCGTTATAGTGTGTCTGACAGCAGGACACTTAAGGTCAATTCGCAGCTCAGAGATGGCACACTGCTGTTTGTGGTCATAGAATTGACTGTTGTAAAGAAGAGCAAACAACATAAGAAGTAACATCACTGGCTACACAAAGCCATAACACTCCCTCTTTGATTGACATCCCAAACGTCATTCTGTCATAATAACCCCGCCCTCGCCCTCACTCAAGGGCCAACCTTTCATGCACTTAACTTCGCGATGACAGAGTTACTTACAGAGTTGTTTGAGAAGTTCCCTCCTGTTCGCCTTATAACAACCTTCAGAAGCTGAACGGTATTCCTCCTCCTGTATCCGTTTAACAAGCCGAAAGAGGCGAAGTGGCCTTTTGCAATTTGTCGCTAATGCAGCCGAGGATTTGAATGATATACCCCTGTCCATTTAGTTGGATTAAACCACCTTTTCGTTATTCAATTACAGTCACAGTTGTTCCATGGAGAGTGCATACGCAGCATCAGTGCATAAAATGTACCAAAGTTTCTTCTCTTTAACCCATCATGTCACTCATTAAAAACTAGAACATCGAAATGTGCAGCACAGGAAACGGTCCTTCAGTGCCAAACATGATGCCAAATTTAACAAATCCCTACTGCCTGCCTTTGGTCCATATCCATCCATTCCTTGCATATGCATATGCTTAATGAAACGTCTATTAAATTCCCCTGTCATGTCTACCTCCATCATCACCTCTGGCAGCGCGTTGCATGTTCCTACCGCTCTCTGTGTTAAAAAAAAAGAATGCCCCTCACATCTCCTTTGAATTTTTCTCCCTCTCGCCTAAAATATGTAATGCTCCTTCGTATTAGATATTTCAACTCTGAGAAAAACATTTTGACCATCAATTCATTACTTTTGAAATAGTGGTGGAAATGGATAGACCAGATCTAAAAGTTGAAGGCTAATTTTGACAGTATTAGACAAGAATTTTCAAAGACTGATTGAGGGCAAATGTTCGCAGGTAAAGGGACGATTGGAAAATGGGATGCCTCCAAAATGAGAGAACAAGATTCCAAAGACAGTATATCCCTGTTAGAGTGAAAGGAAAGGCTGGTGTGTGTAGGGAATGCTAGATGACTAGAAAGATTGAGGCTTGTTTAAGAAAAGGAAGGAAGCATATGTCAAGAAATAGACAGGAGAGATCGAGTGAATCCACAAACGAGTAGGAGTATATTTAAGAGGGAAATCAGGAGGGCAAAAAGGGGACATGCGATAGCTTTGGCAAATAGGGTGAAGGAGTATCTAAAGGATTTTTCTTAATACATTGAGTACAAAAGGATAACTAAGGAGAGAATAGGGCTCCTCAAAGATCAGCAAGGCAGTCTTTGTGTGGAGCAGCAGGAGATGGGGGAGATACTAAACGAGCATTTTGCATCAGTGTTTACTGTGGAAAAGGACATGGGAGACATAGAAAGTCGGGAAATAGATGGTGACATCTTGAAAAATGTCCATTACAAAGAAGGTGGTGCTGGATGTCTTGAAACAGATAAAAGGACCTGATCAGGTGTACGCTAGAACTCTGAGGGAAGCTAAGGAAGTGATTGCTAGGCCCCTAGCTGAGATATTTGTGTAATCGATAGTCACAGGTGAGGTGCCAGAAGACTGGAGGTTGGCTAACGTGGTGTCACTATTTAAGAAAGGTAATAAGGACAAGCCAGGAACTATAGATCCGTGAGCTTGACATCGATGGTAGGCAAGTTGTCGAAGGGAATCCTGAGGGACAAGATTTACATGTATTTGGAAAGGGAAGGACTGATTAGGGATAGTCAGCATGGCTTTGTGTGTGGGAAATCATGTTTAACTAACTTGGTTGAGTTTTTTGAAGAAATAACAAAGAGGAAATGATAAGGGCAGAGGGGCGGACGTGATCTATGTGGACCTCAGTAAGCCTTTGGATAAGATTCCCCATGGAAGACTGGTAAGCAAGGTTAGACCTCATGGAATACAAGGGTGCTCCGGTTTCCTCCCACAGTCCAAAGATGTGCAGGTCAGGTGAATTGGCCATGCTAAATTGCCCGTAGTGTTAGGTTAAAGGGGTAAATGTAGGGGTATGGGTGGGTTGCGCTTCGGCGGGTTGGTGTGGACTTGTTGGGCCGAAGGGCCTGTTTCCACACTGTAAAGTAATCTAATCTAACCTAGCCATTTGGATACAGAACTGGCTCAAAGGTAGAGGACAGAGGGTGATGGTGGAGGGTTGCTTTTCAGACTAAGGGCCTGTGACCAGTGGTGTGTCACAAGGATCGGTGCTGGGTCTACTACATTTAGTCATTTACACAAATGATTTGGATGTGAACAGAAAAGTTGGTTAGTAAGTTTGCAGATGACACCAAAATTAGAGATGTAGTGGACAGCAAAGAAGGTTATCTCAGAGTACAACGGAATCTTGATCAAATGAGGGGTAAGTGAGGACTGCAGATGCTGGAGATTGCATGGTATTGATCACATGATCACATGAACCAATGGACTGAGAGTGGCAGATGGAGTTTCATTTCGATAAATACCATTTTGGGAAATAAAACAAATCAGAGCATGACTTATATACTTAATGGTAAGTTCTTAAGGATTGTTGCTGAACAAAGAGTGCACGTTCATAGTTCCTTGAAAGTAGAATCGCAGGTAGATAGGATAGTGAAGAAGGTGTTTTGCATGGTTTCCTTTATTGGTCAGAGCATTAAGTATAGGAGTTGGGAGATCATGTTGTGGCTGTGCAGGGCATTGGTTAGGCTACTTTTGGAATATTGCGTGCAATTCTGGTTTCCTTCCTACTGGAAGGATGTTGTGAAACCTGACAGGGTTCGGAAAAGATTTATGAGGATGTTGCCAGGGTTGGAAGATTTGAGCTACAGGGAGAGGCTGAATAGGCTGGAGCTGTCTTCCTTGGAGCGTCAGAGGCTGTGGGGTGACCTTATAGACGTTTATAAAATCATGAGGGGCATGGATAGGACAAATAGACAAGGTATTTTCCCTGCAATAAGGGAGTCCAGAACTGGAGGGCATAGATTTAGGGTGAGAGAGAAAAGATATAATAGGGACCTAAGGGACAAGTTTTTCATGCAGAGGATGTTGCGTGTACAGAATGAGCTGCCAGAGGAAGTATTGGAAGCTGGCACCATTAGAACACTTTAATGGCATTTGGGTGATCATATGAATAGGAAAGGTTTCGAGGGATATGGGATAAGTGCTGGCAAATGGGACTAGGTTCAGTTAGAATAGCAGGTTGGCATGGATGACTTGGTCTGAAGGGCATGTTTCTATGCTATACATCTCTATAACTCTAATGACTATACTTATGGATTTTATAATTTTATAGGCTTCTATCAAGACGCCCCTCAGCCTCCGTCACTCCAGAGGAAATAACCCAAGTTTTTCTCGCATCTCCTTATATCTCATGCATGCCCTCTAGTCCAAGCAACATCCTGGTAAACCTCTTCTGCATCCTCTCCAAAGCTTCGACATCCTTCCTGTAATGTGGCGACCAGAATTGAATTCAATGTTGTGAAGCCTAATCAAAGTCTTATAAAGTTGAAACATGACATTTTGACTCTTGTACGCAATTCACCAAACAGTAAAAACAAGCATGCCATACGCATTCTTTATCGCCCTATCTAGTTGCGTGGCCACTTTCAGGGAGCTATGGACTTGAACCCCAAGATCCTTTTGTACATCAATGCTGTCCAGACACCGGCCATGAACTCTATACTTTTCCTTAGCAATTGATCTCCCAAAGTGCAGCAACTCACACTTATCTGGATTAAACTCTATTTGCCATTTCTCCACCCAAATCTACAACTGATCTAAAACCTACTGCATCCTTTGACAATTTCTACACTATCCACAACTCCACCGATCTTTATATCGTCTGCAAACTTACTAACCTATCCACCTACATTTTCATGCAAGTCATTCACTTGTTCTTTCCTCAAATAACCTTAAAATCTTATTATGGTTTTATCTAGATGTACTTCATTCGCCTTTTACTTGAATGGAAAGTAAATGTTCGCATGGCGTCCTTGTCTTTGCTTCACAAAGACTCCCAGCCTCCCAGCTATAGCTAACAACTCAATTCAGATGGTATATTTGTAAATCCTCTCTCTATATATTTTATATATGTATCATCTGCAAAATAAACCTCAAAAGGACAAAACACAACTTGATATCAGGTCTTATATTTGTTTCCTGGCGCTTTTGGAGTTTTATTGAACAGCTCTCTCTCTCTCAGTCACTGTGAATGCTCCAAACGCAGTCATACACGGGCCGAGTGATTCGCCCACAAGCTGAAGGACGACAGAATGGATTGGTATTCACTTGGTCGCTTCGTTGTGAAACCGACCGCCGACTGATCTGAAATCACGCTTTCTGTGACTACGGAATAAAATAGCAACTGCAGTTCCTTCCTTGGATATTGTCTGTACCAGTTCAGATTGATGATACTGGTGTTTCCCTCCACGGCGCATTTCGGTTCTAATTTATCCCGAGGAAGTCTGGAGACAGCGGTGGGAGTCTGGAGATTGTTTGCAAGTTCATGTCTGGAAATGAGAGTGAAAGGGTGGAGGTCAGAAAAATGGGAACTTTTGAAACAATGGAGCAAGCATTCCTATATTGAAAAAAGTCAGAAAAATAAAGTTATGAGATGTCGATTAGGTAATGTTATTTTTGAAATATATTCCGTACAATGACACATAATCAGAATTAGCAAAGGTGACATCATTTTTCGGACTGAGCTATTTTCTCAATCCGTAAGAGGCGAGTGCAGAATTGGATAGTGTGTGAGTGACCAACTCACTCCACTCAAATTATGGAAAGGACATAAAGGAAGTGACGTCGACTGCGTCCGTCTTTTCTCTTGGCGAACCATTTGAATCGAGCTGGGTCTAAGTACAGTTTCAGTCCGACTTGCTCTCTTTTCTCTCTCTCTCTCATTCTCTGCCCCTACTGGTACCGCACAGATATAGCATTTAACGATCATGCACATCTGAATACCCGTCTCACTTTCTCCATCTCTCAAAGGTTGTTTCTTCTTTCGTCCATCAGTCTCCATGCTGCCTCCTATAGTTTTTTTTAGGATCTGTTCAGAGGTATTTTATTGTCCCTCCATTTCTAACACACTTTCATTATTCCACTGCCCCAATCTCTCTGTCGCAGTACAGCGCATTCTCTCTCAAGTTCTCATTAAAGGGAAATTACTGAAAGGTTACCGCGAGTTGACCTGAATGGACCATCAAGTCAGATTTTGGAACATGAAAATATTTATTAAGACGAACAATTGTTTGGAAGATAAAGCCCTCACGATGAAACGTTTTAATTAAGCAAGGTAAAAGATGCATTTTTTCTGCCTGGAGTTCCCTTTTCAATAAGGGAAGGAGCGAGAGCAGGAGCATTGATTCTTGTGAAGAGGTTAACCAATTGTTTCAAGTTACTAAGTCGAAAATTTGAAGTTTAAAAGTTACTGAGGACAACTTGGATACGCCCTTTCTACATTCAACATATGGGGAAGTAAAATTGTTGATTAATTTATTCTTGCATGGGCCATGGGTGTTGCCTGTTAAGACAGGCATTTATTGTCCATTGTTGATTATGCTTGAGCTGGCATTTCAGAGAGCACGTCAGTCAATCACACTCTTGTAGGTGTGGAGTCACATGCAAATCAAAGTAAGGATATCAAATTTCCTTACCTAAATAGAGTTAGTAAACCTGGTGTTTTCTTTCACAACAATCCACACTAGTTACTTGGTTTCAATTACTCTAATTTTTAATTCTAGATTTAATTGTATTCAAGTGGCGCCATCTGCCATTGATTCGAACCTATGGCAAAGAATATGAGCCTGGGTCTCTCGAACTAGTCTAGTGACATTACCACGATGGCCACCAACTCTCAATATTTCACAATTTGTTTGAATAAAAACATTAACTAAACACAGCTGCATTCTTAATTATTAAAACGTACATTAAAAATACGCAGTCAAATTTGATGAGTTCCTTCTGTTCCAATGTGGCAGTCTCGAGGGATTTAATGGTTTCACGCTGCCCGATAGAGGACTTGATGGGCACAATAGACTCAGTCTGTCCGTAATAGCAGGTTCTAATTTGCAAAACGATTTCTGCCTCTTTATACGTAACCGTGTCAAGGGGGAGGGGGTGGGGAAGGTGGTGAATTGCTTCACCCGTGTTGCTTTGCAAAAGGCTGGAAGAGGCTATAGACGTCTGCTGTTCGCGTGTGACAAAGCAAATTCCAAGCACTTGTTTGTTCAATGTCCCTCGTCCAGTTCTGGACAGAGAGTCTATGGCGTGCATGGATAAAACCCAGTCTTTTTAATGATCATATTTTCTGATATTTGCAACCTATAAGCTTGGTGCCACTTTTTTTCAGCAGGAGGATAAAAAGATCAAAACGATGACAAACTTACGTAATTTTTCTAATGTCCATTGGAAGATGTCATTTGAATTGTAACCCACACATGTAGTCGCCCAAGGCTGAAATTGAATCATGGTCTCTCGTGCTGTGATATAGCAGTGTTAACTACATTGCCATCGTGCCGCCCTCATGCTCAGTAAACTCCCCATATAGCCTCCAAATCTCTATACTCAGAGCTGTGGATGAGCTATTCTGTAACAAGTGCATAATGTTCACGTTCTTTGGAATCTCCATTTCAGAGAGCAATTAATCAACAGCATTGGATTGTATCCTGAATCACTTAGAGGTCAAATTGTATAAGGATGGACATTAGTGAACCAGATTGGTGTTTATTTTCGACAATCCGGTACTTTCATGGACACTTTGCTGATAATACTTTTAGTATTGCAGATTTTATTCAATTTTCTGCCAATGTGGGTAGTTAAATGCATATAACGAGATCATTAGCCTAGACTTCTATATAACTACGAGAACAGAAACAAACCAACTGTGCTGGATTCAGACGTAGCACTGGTTTCCTACGGCAAAGGCAAAAAATGATACAGCGCCAACGGCATATTTCATTGGTTACATTCAGCCAAAATCGAACATTTCACCATTGAAATATTGAATGCGTCAGCATAACTGTGTAACTTGCAGGTTTAGACTAACAGACTCTGTTATCAACGGACGTAAGTCAATAGCCAGACTCTTCATTTAGCTCCGCCTCGGAAATGACATACCTCAGGTAAGAACCAATGAACAATAAAGGAACTGTCGCTTCCTATCTCTTGATTGAAGTATTGTGAGGAGAATATATAAATTTCTCTCCGTGTCTTGAATGTGAGACATTCTACAGTGAAATGGTTTGGTGATTTCATACAATAAACCCACGCGATCCTGCAAAGATGTTTGTGTCACACCTTTGTATTTTAATCCTGGTGGTAACTGGTAGGCAGAGCTGAACTCTGATGTACTTGTGCTCTGTCTTTCCTTTCTAGGTTTAAACCGCCTTTCTGGATCATTCTTACCGTCTAAACGTGTAAATTCTATTTGTCACCGTTTCTGTCGGTCACACTGCCTTCCACACCACTTCAATTCCTCTCCCTTTCGCTCTCTCCTTACTTCTTCTGTGGGTGTCTTTAGCTTTGGCTTTATGAATGAGTCCCACAATGAGTTGCTACACACGAAACGTTAACTCTGTTTCTCGCCCCAGGATCTTGCCATGCCTGCTAATGTTCTTCAGCATTTTCTGCTTTTATTTCAGTTCTGCAGTATTTTGCTTTTGTTTGAGGATCTCTACTTCTGTGCTTTCCTCTTTTTGGTTTGCATGGATTCTCTATCGCTTTCTCGACATTGTGCTTCATTCTAGTGTCTTTGTTTTTCTCGGACCCTCTTTCTCTGTATCTGTCACTGATTCTTTCTCTATTGCATTGTACCGCTCTCACATATTTTGTGCCCTTTCAAAGGTGTCATGTCTTTACATTCTCTACTTTATAGATGCGGCGTCAGTGCAGATCCGACAGACTCCCGCTTTTGTATCCCAGCGTCCAGGCACTTCAATCAGTATGGAATGCGTTTGCACAGAAGCTACAGCTGGCTCAACCTTCTACTGGTATCGATGGCATCCTGGTGGACAGCCTCAGAACCTTTTTTATTCTTATGCTGGAACAATCACCCCGAACACTGAAGTTGACGGTTTCACTGCCAGGAAATCTGGCAGCACTCACTTCTACCTCGAATCTTCCAGCCTGGGGGTGAATCACACAGCCATGTATTACTGTGCCTGGAGTTTACACACTGACTAAGAGAGATGGGGGTGTTCAACAAAAACCCTCAGTGGATCCGTATGTGTCAATCTGCCAGCCTCTCATTTCTTCTATGTCAATCGAACTATTAACTGATTTGCGTATCAATCTATTAGTTTCTATATATTTTCCAATTATTTTTGAGAAGTCTTTTTGAAGAAGAGGATTGAGGTGCTGAAACATCTTTTTATATGTAAATATCCAGAGGCTGAACTGTCATTCTCCTTCTCTTGTAATAACAGATTGGAAGGAGCTGAAAGTCTTCCTCGAACTTGTACATAACATATTCTGTCTCCAAATCCAAAACAAGCCCGTGACACTGGTCTCCCGCTTTACGCACGAAACATTAGCAGGACTTCTGACGTGCAGAACAAGAGCAAAGTCCGTGTGGTATGACAAACAGTGTCTGGCAGAAGGGCATTAAAGCAGCTCACAGACAGTATATAAGCAGGAGGCTGGAAGAACGCAACAAGCCAGGCAGCACCGGGAAGTGAAAATGTCAACATTTCGATTGTAACCCTTCTTCAGGACTGGGGGTAGTTGTAGGGAGCTGCACATAAAGGGAGTGAGAGGCAAGGTGATGAGATGGGGATAGGTGATCACAAGTAGAGGGTACCACCTGGTTGGGAGGAATGAATCCAGTTGGTGGCTCGAAGGAAGGGGCTTGGAAGGTGGCTCACCTCTGATGAGAGGAATGGAAGGGAGGGGAAGGGGCTTGGAAGGGAGTTGGATGATGGGAAGGGAGGTTATTTGACATTGGACAACTCAATGTTAAGTCTTCTGGGCTGTACTTTGCCTAGACGGAAGATGTGGTGTTGAGTAGATGCCGTTCACCAGCGTGGAATTGATGGGTGTAATGGGAAGCAGTTGTCCAATGAATCATCCTGCTCTCACACTGTCTGAATGACAGACCAGACCTTTCAAGATTCAGGAACATGCTTTTGAAATGGTTTGTTCTTCCATTCCCTAACATGCCCCCTCACTCAAGGACCGTACTTTTGTGCCTTTGCGTACAAAATGACAGCTACTCGGAGTAAAATTGACTTCTGTTTCAGCTATGAACATTTAGCTGGGATCTAATTCAAATGCTGAAAATGTTGCAAGAATTTGATACGTAGAGATGGAGAAGTGGCATTCTATGGTGAGACAGTACTTTTCCCTATTGTATAACAAAATGCACGTGACAGTAAATAAATTAAATAACATGTCAGTCTGCAGAACAGGAGCATAAGTATCGGGTTAACAAGTGAACTGCAGCTGGCAATAAAGGGTGGTGGAATAGTAAAAGTCATTTGACATGGTGAATAATGAAGATTTGTAAAAGATTCTAATGTGATTAATAAGTATGTATTCACTAGGTATATCAAATGTGACTGAAACAAAATTGGATTAGAGTCTTCAAGTCCAAATTGGACAGGATTTGATAAAATGTTAGAATAGGATTGAGGAGCCGATTCAACTCCTAAACCTATTCAAGTAGCTAGAAAGGCTGAAGTGCCATTCTCCTTCCCTTGTATTACAGGTTGGAGGGAGTTGAACGGCATACTCGAACTTCTATATAATGGGCTCGTGTGGGTCTATTCCGCCTCCTGTTCCTGTGTTTGTAACTGTGTTTGTAACTAGTGGAAGCACGATGGGTCTCCTCCTGTTTCCCTCGAAGAATGGCTGAATGTCTTTCTGTCATTCCTATATAACCGACCTCAGACACGCTTAGCGGGTTCTCTCCTTTTCCCATGTAGCAATCTTCGCAGCCTGAAAAGGATTTCCTCCGGAACCTGTGTAGCAGGCTCGACAGAAGAGAATTATTCTCGTCCTTTCCCTCGATAACACAACTCAATTACATCCTTCTATCCATTCAGTCTGATTAAATCAACTTTCATATGCCCTTGCATTTCGTTATGTAGGCCCTGTCACCGTTCATAGAAACCATACAATGCGGAAGGAGGCCGTTCGGCCCATCGAGTCTGCACTGCCCCGCCAAAGAGCATCACCTCCCCCCCCCCCAACCCCAGCCCCCTAACCGATCAACATAACGCCACGCTTACCATGGACAATAGGATATATCACTAGACAATGCGGGCAATTTAGCATGGCTGATCCACTTAGTCTGCATATCTTTGGATTGTGGGAGAAAACCGAAGCCCCGGTGGAAACTCACGCAGACTGAGGAGAAGGCGCAAACCCCACACGGTCACCTAAGGTTAAAATCGGACCCGGATCCCTGGCGCTGTGACGCCGATGTGCTCACCACCGCCCATTGATGCCTTTGTCTGCCCCTGTTGTTCATGTAGCGTCAGTGCATAAAAAGTCGTTGTGGTTTTATTTGCAAAAAACCTTATAGCATATACAATATGTTAAAATTATCTGAAATTATTGTTACGATTTTATCTACATGCATCTCATTAAACCTTAACTTTAAAGGCATCGGAGAGGTTACCCGATGGTCTTTTCTTCACAAAGACTCCTAGTCTCCCAATTAGTATTAAGAACTCACTTCAGCTAGCACGCTTGCAAATATCCGTTTCCACTGTATTCAGCACTCCGCACACAATCTGAATCTTTATTTGAACCCGGCTGGTGTATTCATCAAGATCATTTCACTCTGTAAAATAAACCTCAATAAGACAAAGCGCAGCCTGGTTTTGATTCTCACAACTGTTTCCTGCCGCCATTCGAGTTTTTGTTGAGCTGCTCCTTCTTTCTGAGTCACTGTGAATACTCCAAGCGCAGTAATACACGGCCGAGTGATTCACCAACAAGCTGGAGGACTTCAGAATGAATTGGTATTCATTTGGTCGCTTGGCTGTGAAACCGATAACCGGCTGATCTGAACCCACTCTTTCTGTGGTTAGGGAATAAAACATCAACTGCAGTTCCTTCTCTGGATATTGCCTGTACCAGTACATGGAGATGCTATCGGTGCTCCCCTCCACAGCGCAGTTCAGTTCTAATTTATCCTGAGGATTTCTGCAAACAGCGGCGGGAGTCTGGCGGATAGTCTGCAATTTCACATCTGGAAAAGAGAGAGTGAAAGGGTGAAGGTCAGAGGAGTCATTTGGGCTAATAGAGAGAAATAAACGCGTATTAAAAGAACGGGAAACAGTTATGAAGTATTGATTAAGTCATATTATTATTGATATATATTCCTTACAATGACACATGATCAGTAATAGTAAAGGATACATCATATAGAGTATTGCCCTCTCAATCTATAAAGAGGCAAGAGCAGAATTGGGGAGTGCGTGATTAACAATATTCTTAAACGATTGGAAAGAAGGTTAAGGGCGAAAGGAAGTGACGTAACTGCACCCGCCCTTCCTCGAATTGAACCAATGTGATCGACTTGACTGTTAATATTTTCCTTTATCTCGCATTTTCATCTTGGGCTGTTCTCTTGTCCTTTCTCTCTTAACAGTACTCCCTCTGCATACGCCAAACCACGCTCCCTGGATTTCCAGCCCAGTGATTTTATCACTCTGCCCCCACGTCCAAATTAGCATAATTTGCTAATAAGATGCAACTAAACACATCTATATTCTTAATTACCAAAAGGTACAGTACACTCCCACGTTTGTAATGGCATGGCGGATGAGGTCAGTAACTAAGACATTCTGGGATAGAAAGAAAGTTATAAAGAAAAATTATTAATGAAAGGATTTGCTTTCAAACTTTTTACAGAGAAACATGTCCTTCAGCCCTAGTGACAGCTGATCGCAACACTTCCCTTTTAAGATTGTAAATCCGAGAACACAGCATGAAGTCACACGGGGAACTGAACTACTGCTCCAATTAATTGAGTACTTATGAAGAGAAAAAAGAAATTATATCACAATGAATACGCCTCTTCCTTCAATCAAATCAACCCGACTGGATGTTGTCGCTAAACTAGCGATTATAAACGTCATTATTTATCTTTAATCAGCCTTTTTGGACATGTAGTGACACACCTCCGAGCAAGTAGTTCTTGAAGCCAGACATTCTTGCCCAGAGATAGATATATTACCACTGTCGCTTTCAGTTACTGTTTAATGTTGCACAAAATGATGCCTGTCATCGATATTGTGCTAGACAATTGAAATCACCACATCTAGATTTTCGATTATTACATTATCTTCACCGAATCCTTAATCATCCTCATGTCAGTTCCCAACAAACCAGATGTCCCTTAGTGGTTACTGAAGGCCTTTTGGTACAAGTGGCATAAAATGCAGAAATACCCTAGCACGCAGAGATAAGCATATTTTTAGGCACAGGAGGATCAGGGAGAACTAATGACGTTCCCTTGATCGAGAACATTGCACAGGACCCTCACGGTATTGAGACAATTGGTAAACCAGGCCACATCAGTAATCCCTCTCAATAAGCTGAAGTGCGAATATCCACAAGTGTAAAACTAAATGGAACAAAATGTTTCTAACTATATGTCATTAATATTCTTAATTTCTGAAAATCAATTTCTCCGGTGTAGTAAATTCTTAAATGGCTTAGTGATGTGTGTAAACCAGATAGTCAAGATTCATCTCCTGTGCCACAAATATGGGTTCAAAGTTGGGATCTTATATTCTTTACAGATGTATTGTAAAAAGGGATATAAATCGTCAATTAAATATCCAGAAATATGTGGCTTTTAGAAAGGACAGACAGGAAGAAAAAAATGATACGGTAGGTTTTTTTTTAGCATGCATTAGCAAGAAATTATCATTATTCAGAAGATGTCGAATCCAGACAGGTGAAGTAATAAGAAGAGGACGAAGACACTTGTTGGCCCTCTTGTGGTGCGGTGGCACTGCCTTTAGTCCTGAACCAAGAGATCTGGGTTCAAGTCCTTCCATTCAGTAGGCGTGAAATAATATCTCTGAACAGATTGCTTGGGAAAATAGGTTAAATAAAAATAATGGCGACAGTGGTAGGAATGCTATTGACCCTATAACAGTAGCCATACGGTAAACAATATGAGAGATAGAAGAGAGAGAACTCAGTGAAATACATAATTATGTCCCGAAAGTACATTGTAGAAGAAGAGAGATTAGAGGACTTAAGATACATAGTAGTAATAAACGGCTGGCCTTGTTTAAATGCAACCCAGGACATTATGGTAAGGTATGGAAGAAGCTGTGTGGCCACTAGCAAAGATACTTGTATAATCTAAAGCACAGGTGAGGTGCCAGAAGACTGAAGAATGGCTAATGTTGTGTCTTTATTACAGACAGGCTGGAAGAAAGTCCAGGGAATGATGGCCTGGTGAGTCTGACATCAGTGGAGGGTAAGTTGTTGCAGAGGGGATTCTGAGAGGCAGGATCTACATGCATTTGGAAAGGCAAGGGCTGATTAGGAATAGTCAATATGGCTTTGTGTGTGGGAAATCGAGTCTCACTAACTTGATTGAGGATTGTGAGAACAAAATGAGGGCAGAACTGTAGATGCTGTCTTCATGAGACAAGGCCTTTGACAATGTTCTGCATGGTAGTCTGGTCAGATAACATTGGATCCAAGGAGAGGTAGCCAATTGGATTCAAATTTCGCTGGACAGTAAATAGTTGGTGTTTAATGTTCACTTTTAGATTTAAGGAATAAAAACCAGATTTACCGTGGTGTCATCACTTGCTTTGAATTCACTATTAGATTTAGGATGACAGTATTTTAAACAGGCGAAAGTGAGGACTGCAGATGCTAGAGATCAGAGTCAAAATTAGAGTGGTGCTGGAAAAGCACAGCAAGTCAGGCAGCATCCGAGGAACAGGATCAGAGCCTTCCTGATGAAGGGCTCCTGCCCGAAAGGTCGATTTTCCTGCTCTCTGATGCTGCCTGACCCGCTGTGCGTTTCCAGCACCACTCTACGGGCGGCACGGTGGCACAGTGGTTAGCACTGCTGCCTCACAGCACCAGAGACCTGGGTTCAAATCCCGCCTCAGGCGACTGACTGTGTGGAGTTTGCACATTCTCCCTTTGTCTGCGTGGGTTTCCTCCAGGTGGTCCGGTTTCCTCCCACAGTCCAAAGATGTGCTGGTCAGGTGAATTGGCCATGCTAAATTGCCTGTAGTGTTAGGTGAAGGGGTAAGTGTAGGGGTATGGGTGGGTTGCGCTTCGGCGGGTCGGTGTGGACTTGTTGGGCCGAAGGGCCTGTTTCCACACTGTAGGTAATCTAATCTAAACTAATCTACTCTTGACAGTATTTTAAACAGTCGGCCCATAGTTTCTTTTACTTTTTTCCTCCACTACTCATACAATCTACTCTTTCTCAAGTTAGATTCCAGTTGAAGTATTTTCTCTGATTTGGAACTTACTGTTTAATCCACTTCAGTCACACTTTTAGGCAGAACATTCTGTATTTTCATTAATTCGGATGGATTTGCCTGATTCTCTTTTAACATTTTGATCGCCTGTGGACATATCTGGTAAAGGGAGCGTACGTTGTACACACTTAATTGCCCTTAAACTGAAGGCTTCACTAGGCCATTTCAGAGGATAGTTTAATAGTCAACCACGTTGTTGTAGATCTGGAGTCATGTGCAGGTCGGACGAGACAGGTACACTTTCTTCCCAAAGGGGATTAGCAAATAAGATGGCTTGTTGATTTTGTTGATGAGCTTGTATGTGTGAATGACTAGCCAGTCATATTTGTGACGTTATTGTGCCTTTAAGGGAGATGTGTTTTGTCGTGTTTCTCTCGCAGAGGTGTGTTTTCACCATGGCAGCGAGGTATCAGCTTCAGGCACGTGGACTAAATAGCTTTGCTTTTTTTAAATTACACTGTGGACAAAAAAAGCATGAATGGGCGCAGTCACGACTCAGACAAACCCAGAAAGGTTTATTTTTAGTTTTACTTTCAGTTAGTTGAAGATTTCTGCTGGCAATGAGCTAAATGCTTCAGTTCCAAGCTGCAAGAGTGATATCTTCGACGACAGAAGAGGCAAATAGTTTCTTTCTTCTGGGCTGAACACCTAGATATTTCTGTCAAGTATTCTGGTTCTGTGTAATCTGGCAACAGACACTTTTAGATTTTCTTTCAGAATAGGTGGACAACGCCAGTAAGGAAGGTTTTCCTAGCTAACACTAAATACTTTGAGAAGGTGGTGGTTCCTTGCCTGCTTGAATCTGCAGTTAATCTGATGCAGGTACACCAGCCATGCTGTTAGGAATGGAGTTCGAGCGAAAGTGAGGGAAATTTGATATAATACCACTTCAGGACAATATTTGATTTGGAAAGCCACTTGAAGTTTGCGGTATTCTCCTGTTTTTTTCCTATTCATTTCCTACTCAGTGGAAAAGGTCGCGGGTTTGAAAGTTGATGTGGTTAGATTAGATTAGATTACATTACAGTGTGGAAACAGGCCCTTCGGCCCAACAAGTCCACACCGACCCGTCGAAGCGCAACCCACCCCTACATTTACCCCTTACCTAACACTACGGGCAATTTAGCATGGCCAATTCACATAACCTGCACATTTTTGGACTGTGGGAGGAAACTGGAGCACCCGGAGGAAACCCACGCAGACACGGGGAGAATGTGCAAACTCCACACAGCCAGTCGCCTGAGGCGGGAATTGAACCCGGGTCTCTGGCGCTGTGAGGCAGCAGTGCTGCACCGCCCACGGTGCATCTTGTAAACTGCAAATTGCACTACTGCAACTATTCCTTGGAGAGCTGCTACTGTGAGAGGAAACGTTGCTCGCATAAATACTCTACCGAAGCGATAGTATCACGTGCCAAATGGTCTAATTGCTCCCACTCTGCTCTAAAGAGAAGCATTCCAACTTTTCCCTTTCTTTGGTACATCTATGATAAATCTCGCTTTAATCTTCTCTGCTGAAAATGTGTTGCTGGAAAAGCGCAGCAGGTCAGGCAGCATCCAAGGAGCAGGAGAATCGACGTTTCGAGCATGAGCCCTTCTTCAGGAATCCAAGGAGAGCAATGCAACGTTTCCAGTTTGTGCCCGAAGCAGAGGAAATTTATCCCTCTCCCCATTCAATAATCGAAGCCATTGACTAATGGAAAGTTTGCACTGATACACTTGTGCAGAACTGAATTTGGAGAGGGGTTGGTGGAAGAGTCAGAATGCCCGTATTGCGAGAACGAGATATTTTGAAAGGGTCTATACTGAAAACACGGTCGAGAGTATGGGCTGTATTATTTTATGCTATCGGATCGTCAATACCGAGGACATGATTCAACTGACACTTTGTCCTATTCTCTGTTGGACGTATAATTTCTTACGGGCATTTTTCTAAAGCGTCTGGAGACGTCCCTTGCTTCCAAACCAATATTTTAAATGCACAATGCAATTTCTGCTCATGGTCACAATGTTATTCAGCTTCTTCAGTGCACATTTGCTAGCTCCTTTCAAATGTATCCTTCACCTGAATGTTATTTTTGGGTTTGGAAAGGACATGCCCGTCCTGAAAATATCAGAGGCCCTCAGAACTGGATGCCAGTTCTTTCTTACTTACGTAATTTCCGGCTCCGACAATTTCGTTTGTCTGTGACCACTAATCAGTGCCGTCGTCATCCTCAGTGGTGAATTGAGGCATTTCAGTTGCCGAATCATGCATCTCCACTTGCTCACCTGTTCATTCTCCTAGTTTTGAGCCCGAGTAAGATATATGGAACTTTTAAAGTTTTGCACTAGAGGCCTTTGGGACATCGATTAGTTAAACTTAATTGTGCTGTTTTCGCATTGTACCGATGGGCAATTATGAGAAACAATTCACACATTAACGTCCGCAGCATGTGCATCCGCAATCCGTACTTGCGATTTGCAACCGAATAACATTATTTTAGCTGATAAAATATATAATGATATATATTATATAATGTTTTCAGTATAACAACGTATTTCTGTTGTTTGTCACTTATTTACTATGGCTTTTAAATACCAGATTTATCATGTTGTTATAAACTGGAGTTAGATAACGAACCTGTTTTATCCAGAGGCGGTCCTCGGTTGCATTAGTTTTATGTCGAATTTCGATTACAAATTTCTAAAATGGAGCTGATCATGAAATACGTCGCTTTTCCTTTAGACTGTCCGCTGGCAGATGTAACACACCAGTGGGCACTTTCCCGCTCCGTTAAAAAACGGTGAACAGGCCGTAGTAAATTGTTATCAGAATGAGACAATTCGTAGCAACAGACTGTGGTATCGCCAGAAACCTGGAGGCCGTTTCAAACTCATCCGGTGTCAGCACAGGAGCAACGACGCTGTGTATGAAGAGGACTTCAAGTCACGATTCGAAATCACACGAGAGGATGTCTACCCGGACAATCAACAATGTTGGCCCCGCAGATGAGGCAAATTATTTCTGTGCAGCCAGCGAAGGAGTCATCTGAAACCCTTGCTAAAACTATCGCAGAGAAACAGCTGATATTCCTGCCGCCTGAAAGTTCCGATCTCTTCAGCATGCTCAGTAAACTGGAGTGCAAATAGTTACAGAAGAAAGAACAAGTAGAATAAAGGAAAAGATGGAAAGAAAGACGAAAAGAAAGTCCGTAGGTGTATTGAGAATTTCAAAGATTTATCACTGTCCAGAGGTGTTAGAACTCATCACTTTCTCAGTCCGAAATGGCCTATCTCTTATTCTGTGACCTCCCCTGAGGAAGTGGTGACATCGCGGCATGGTTACTAAACCGTAATCTCGAGCCCATGCTCTGGGGTCATAAATTCGAATCTCACCATTGCAAGCGGTGACCTTTGATCTAAATTTAATGATGATCACGTATTTACCATTTTACAGTCATATCTGCCACCATTATCTGGTCTGGCCAACATATGACTTCAGACCTACAGTAATGTGGTTGACTCAGTGTGCTCTTTGGGCAATTAAGGATGGATAAGAAATACTGGCCGAGCCAGAGATACCCATCTCCCATGAACCTAGATAGTGGCACAAAAAAAGCTTCTTGAGATCTTTAAGAATGTTGTGTGTTTCAATGATATTCGCATTTCAATCTTCCAAAATATACGCCTGCTCTGCTTATAGTGCAAACACAGAATTCTAGAAACTAGTCTTTTTTTAAAACAAAAATCTGTAAGGGTACAAAACTGTACACAATAAGTGAGGTGCGGTCTTGTCAAGCTCTTGTTTAATCGCAGCAAAACCTTTTTTTCTTTTGGAATCAACTCTTCTTGCCATAAGGAGCAACATATTACCTGCGCTCTTAACTGCTTGCTGCACGTGCTTGTTAGTTTCAGTGACGTAAGAACCAAGAATATTCCATGCGCAATTTGGTGGTGGAAATAAAGCCGTTCTGTTCTGTGATAATACTTCCACATATACACAAAAAAAATCTCAAGTCCCTTTCGATATGAACTTTTTCGATTTTCTGATAATTTAAGAAACACTTTGCATTTCCATTTTTCTAAATTCACATTTTTCAACTGTACATTATAACCAAGCTACTAATGGCTAATTTTGCCCGAGTCTTCTAAGTCACGGCCAACTACTCTGGGAATAGTCCAGTTATAAAAACTTTCTGTGTTCTGCTGTTTAACTAAGACTAAATTTATGCTAGTATATTACCTCCAAGCTCATGTGTTCTAATTATACTTATTGATTTCTTGAGTGATATTGAATTAAACGCCAGTACATCCATTTTAACTGTTCTGCTAATTTCATCCTGAAAAATAAACCTCTTCCCCAAACATGATTTCCCTTTCATGAATACAGGCTGATTTTGATAAAGATCCCATTATTTTATAAGCTCCAGTTACCAAATCTAGTATAATGTATTCGACCATATTTCCTACCTGCAAAGCGAACAGGTTTTGTTTTTAGTTTTCTCTCTCTTTTTTAATTCAGTGCATTAGAACATAACAACATATAAACTAGGAGCAGGTGTAGGCTATCTGGCCATTCGAGCCTGCTCTGCCATTCAGTAAGATCATGGCTAATCTTTTCGTGGACTTAGCTCCAATTACCCGACCTCTCATCGTGTTCCTTAATGTCTTTATTGTTCAAAAAAAGAATCTTAGATTTAAAACGTTGACAGAAGTAGCGTCAACTACGTCACTGGGGTGGGAATTCCATTTATTCACAACCATCTGAGTGAAGAATGTCCTTCTCAGTTCAGTCCTAAATCTATTCCCCCTAATTTTGAGGCTATGCCCTCTTGTCCTAGTTTCACACACCGGTGGAGATATCTCTATTTCTATCTCACCCATTCCCTTCAAAATTTTATGTTCCTGTGCGATCCTCCATAATTCGTCTAAATTCCAATGAATATAATCCCAGTCTACTCAGTCTCTCCTCATAAAACAACCTCCTCAACTCCGGAATTGACTTAGTCAACCTCTTCTGTACCTCCTCTAGAGCCAGAGCATCCCTTCCCAAGTCAAGAAACCCAAACTGTACACAGTACTCCAGATGTGGCCTCACCAACACCCTGTACAGCTGCAACATAACCGCCCTGCTTTTAAACTGAATCCCTTCAGCAATGAAGGACAAAATTCCATTTGTATTCCTGATTACTTGTTATACTTGCAAACCAACCCTCTGTGATTCATGCACAAGAACCCCATATCCCTGTGCATAGCAGCATGCTGCAACGTTTTACCATTCAGGTAATAATCCTTTTAAACTAGTATTAGGATCGTTTGTTACGATGTAATTCACTGAAGTTGCTTGCAAATGATCATTGAAGCTAAAGGTATCGGCAAAAAAAAAAGTTACTGTTCGGGGCATCACTTGAACTTTTCAAGCAAGTTTTATTGAAGTTTTAAAAGATGGATTATCGAAGAGTCTGAAATCAACGCTGACCAATCGATTTATGATATAAATAATGATTATATATGTTAACTGAAGAATAGCTCGAGAACGTTAATTGCATCTTCATGCCTCTATGTTCCAACATTTCCATATCGAAAGATTAATGAAGCATCTCGTGGCACTACACCATGAAATGTGACAAACAAAATATAAGTTCATCGTCTTAGTAGTTTTCTTCGTGAGGCTGAAGAGTGCAGACGGGTTTTTAGATGAAAAAAAAACAAGTCCTGAACTCTTAACTGTTTGCCGACCTAATTTTGGCTATTCCAGATGAATTACTATTACATTGCTACAACAGCAGATGGCAATGCCAGATCATATACATTTGATTCTCACTGCAGTACATATTTGAATTATACAGAACATTGTTGTGCTAGAACATAAGAGCTAAGAGCCCCTATTACGATTGGCTAAACTCCTGGCACTCCTTTGCTAACCACACTGTACATCACTCTGTGGGCGTCAGTAGCGCAAACAAAAACGAATAATTGGCAAGATCTGACCGACTTTTCAAGATTTAGCACAAATTTTGGGCCTGACATCAAATTTCAAACTCAATGACTGAATAAAAAAAAATTAAGCCTTTTTGTTCTTAGAGCCACTTCCGCCATTCATTAAGAACAATTTTTGCCGCCTTTGTTCGTCTTGTCTATGTTTATTATCCTTGTCTTACCCTGTGACACAACGTCTACCAGTCTCTCCCCTGAATAAAACAAACGACTGGGCATTTTATTTGGAAGGAGAATTCCCAAAAAATCACAAATCCTTTTGTGGAGAAAGTTAAGCTAATACTGAATAGTCGATCAGTTATTAGAACATCTTGTTATTGTTATTGTTCTTATGTGTTGGATGTAGGCATCACTGGCAAGTTCAGACTATATTGCAAATCCCTAAAATCTCCGGAATTGGATGTCTCGTCAGGCCATTTCTACTCATTGTTCTCCATTCTCACCATGAGAGAGCAAAATTCTATGAAATCTCTTCTCGCGGGCCAAACCTCTCGTTCCAGAGGTTACTCACACCATAATAATGCCTCGAAGAGAAGTAAGATTTTTCTTTTGCAAGTATAGTTTAACAGTAAACGTGTGCAATTTCACAAAAAATGAAGTATTTTTGGGTCTTGAATTCGTATTTTATCACCTTAAACTCGATAAATAAAAAAACAGATTTATTTCCTCAACATTTTTCCTGAACCTAAATGGCACTTTGAGATTATTCATGTGCACGGTCTCCCAAAAGCCTTTGAGCATCAATACCCACCTATATTACACAGTTTTGGAAGATATTCTGTTTCTCTGTCAAATTAAGCATATCAAACCCAAATTTCGCAATCTTCGTAAAACAGAATACACTTGAACTGTTCAGATCACATGGAGCAGTACAGAATCTACAGCAGGGTCAAGGCAATTCCGCACAACTCTGCCAGCCTTTATTAGTTGCACCTTCAAATCACGTTGTCAAATCATAGTGCTATCTCTGTTTTAAGCCATTTCCCATTCAATCATTCTTCGATCGTGTGTAGTTATCCAGTCATTTATTTATCCATTATCAACGGGATTCTTCACATGGACAGTATTTTTATTTGGAAATTTTCTTTCTGTCTTTCGATAAGGCAATTGCATTTGGAAACTTTACTGGGCTTTACTGAACGTATTGAATGCACGTTTACTAATTCCCCACAAATACCACGAAGGTGTAGTCACAGTTTTCCAACCACTTCGGAATGTCGGTTAGAAGGAAGGAAATTCGGCGCATAAATAAACGCCCAAAGCAATAATGACCTAAAATTAACTCTTAAAGTACTGAAAGTGCTTAGAAGGTATTGCCAATTCGATATAATTTATGCTTCAGGTCGTATGCTGCTTAAAAATCCGAAGATCTTCAAATATTTTGTTTTTAGATCGGATCTGAAATAGTTAATGTTCTTCCTACTCAGAAAGCCACTTATAGTAAGGCAACAGAAGTCGGAGCATTTGAGCCAATTCCATATCATATTAATTCACTTCCGCACGCAGCTTTTATTCAGCAAGGCTTGTCACATCCGTGACGTCATTTCCAGTTGGCACGTTGCAACTTTCACAGATGCCTTCAACAATAGACTCCGTATATTTTATATCTCTTCGCTTGTCAGACAACATACTGGGCTCCCTAGAAAGATGGAAATAAATCTCCTGTTCTGTGCCTTTGCATTGCTGATGTTTCGTAAGCTAACTTCAAACCCATTGTTCTTGCGTTGAAACAAAGTTCGCTTACGTGTAACTTTTTCGAGCGAAGTATGAGTTATGTTATACTAATATTTTGCTATATAACAAATATGTATTCATTAAGTATGTCTCTCCTGTTAAGTAACATAGAATTCTTAGGGAGACATTTTGGCTGTGGCATCTTTTAGATTAGTTTATACAAAAAGCTGGAACAAATTAGCTGGGAGAATTGACTTCCTTTTTGTGCCATATGATTTGTTAAGATTATTTTCGGTAGAAAACACACTGTGATGTATGGAAGCCATCGTTCTTCATCCATTCGACTACAGTCGTTACATTAACGGAATTATCTTGTTTTCCATTTCAGGCCATTGTCGGTGCGTTTCAGTGTCTCAGATTCCCAGAGAACTGACTGTGCGCCGAGAGGACACCGCAGCGTTGACCTGTCAACAGGAGGACAGTGATTACATTACAATGCTCTGGTACCGGCAATCTGGTGGACAGGGTCTGCAACTTGTGGCGGTTGACGTATCTGGGAATAAACCCACTTTCGAGAGAGGATTCGAGAAGGGGTTCGACGTGGTGAGACGCAATCTGAAAACGTCCATTCTAAAAATTCTCTCTGTAAACCCGGGTGATACGGCGATGTATTTCTGCGCTGCAAGTGAACACAGTGTTTGAAATCTCTTATGGGGCTTGACAATAACCATCTTGTAGCATTTCAAGAGCTATATTTTCCTGTTTGTACCTTTCCGATGTCAGTTCCCCGCTATCCCTCATGTGTTGGCATGTCCAACTATATTGTCCACTTACAAATCAATGAATGGTTTGGTAATCTGACAGAAAGAGAGTCAGACAATTCACAAAATCTGTCAACCAAATGCAAGGCATGAGTCAGGAATTTAATGAATACTTCCCAGTTGTCTGGATGAATGGACCTGAAAACTTTCAAGAAGCTTGACATACAAATTAGCTCACTTGATTGGCACGACATCCACAAAAAAATCGTTCCTTTCAGCATTGACATTGAACAGCAGCAATGTGTACCAGTTAAAATGTGCTCTATAAATATTCATCAAATAAACAACACCTTCCAAATCTATGACTGGCACCGACTAAAAGATGGACAGGAGGGACATGGGGGCACCATCACCTGCAAGTCCCTCTCCAAACAATTCGCCATGATGATTTGAAACTACATCACTATTCGTTCAGTATCCCTGAGTCCAAGTGTTAAAACTGCCAACGATTCCTCTAAAGGCATTTTGGGTTTACGTATAACAAACAGATTGCAATAGTTCAATCACATTTCAAAGTCATCAAGGGATGGGAAATAACTTCAGGTTTAAGTAACGATACCCACATCCCACGAATTAATGATAACCAGGGTGTGAGGGGAAGACAGATTGCATATGCATATAGGCTAAAATAAGGTGTAAGTGAAGAAAAATGGTAAAAGAAGCGTGAAAACTTTAGTTTCTTTCTCAAAATAGGTTTGCAATTCGTATCAAGATGGCTATAGCAATGTGATATCCCAGAGAAGTGGTCGCAAGGTAAAACAGAGAAATAATCAGGGAAGTGCATATGCCAGGGTAATTTGACAGTTTGGAAGTATAAAAAACACAGATGAGATGGTCAGATGATTATCCAATAAATGATGAAATGATGAATGAATCAGGCCTGATGAAGGACTTATGCCCGAAGCATCGACTCTCCTGCTCCTCGGATATTTGCCTGACCGGGTGTGCCTTTTCCTGCACCACACTCTTCGACTCACATTTTCAAATAGGCCTCTATTTTTTCTTACCTGAAATATTCAAAGCTGTGGTTGGGGGCTGGGACATGAGCAGGTGGGGAATGATTCTGACGGTATGGGGAATCCAGAAGAAATTATATCCCTGACTGCGGTGGGATTTGTACTACACAACAAATACAAGAGATCGTCACTTGTAAGAAACTAAGCCTAATTGACAGAGAGACTTTGAGTTGATGGGAGCCAGTGAATGAAGGCTAGTGCATGAGGTACATTTATGTAGGGACTGGGGGAGTGATTAAAATATGGTGGTGATTGTGAGCCTGAGGGGTTTGGGGTGGATCGAGGGAATGAACAGATCGGATGCCAGGGGTGGCATTGCTAGTCTTAATGGGAGATTGTAGTGTTGCATACAGATGGTGAATAACGTATGTCTTGGGCCGATGGATCCACAGGTAGGTTTGAAGGCTGAGGGACGAGGAGGGAACAGAAGACAACATGGGGTGTTGCAGAGAACGGTTTAAAAAAGATAAGTGGCTGCCCATACATGGGACTTCCTCAGGCTGGCCTGCCGAATTCAAGAGGTATTGGAATGGTTTTCACCTCCTGGATCTGCAGATCCTCACCTAGTTGTGGTTGGCTGGTTCGCCAATGCTTGGAAAACCTGGATGACCAGGGTTAAACTTGAAAAATCAAATGATGTTATTGCCACTGCATCATTGCCATATTTGCTTCCGTGGAGTGAGATAGCTAATTCCCACGTTTTAGCCACAGTTACAACTGGGCATCAGCACACACAAGGCTACTAAGCACGCTCTAATACAAAGTGCTAGTTCCTCAAATTAATCTTTCAACTATAACTTTGATATAATCTGTGTTCATGTCTTCCCAAATGATGCATTTCAATTGTTGACTTTTATTTTGCTCATGTGCTTCCAGATATATCGTTGATCTGCGCCCCATTACTAGAATAGAAATGCAAAAGATTTCCGATTTCCTCCTTTGTTCTAAGTTCTTTGCACAGGAAATGAATAATTTTCAATGTCTCACATTTTAAAAAAGCACACATTTGATGTAGTGTGGTTGAGGTTCGCTCGTGGCAGACAGAGATGTATCGTCTGTTGTCACATAATATAGACTAAAAAAGACCATAAAGTGTAGAAGCAGAAATAGCTCATTCAGCCCACAATTCAGTGAGACCATGTCTGATCTGAAAATCTTCAACTGTCTTTTTTCTTATGATCGTAAATTACTTCACTAATTAAAAATCTGCCTGTTGCAGTATTTAATATATTTAATGACCCAGCCTTCACAACTCAGTGGTTGTTGAGATTCAATAGATTTACTTCCCTGTGAGTAAAAAGTAATCTCTGTTTTAAATGTGCAACCAATTATTCTGAGATATCCTCTGGTCTTAACCTTTACCACAGGGAGAAACAACGCTTCCACATCCAACTTGTCAAGTCCCCTGAAAATATTATGTGTTTCAAAGAGATTGCTTCTTGCTCCTCTCAATTCTAACATGTTTCGACACAGTCCATGAATCTCTCCTGGTAAGACAATCCCTTCATAGTGGGTATCAGCGTAGTGAACCTCCTTCATTTCCTGGAAACCTTTCCTTAAATACTGGCCAAAAACAGTTCACAGTTTTCCAGCTGGGGTGCGATGCGTGCCTTGTATAGTTTTAGAAAATCCTTTATTCTCACATATCACGTTCCCATTGAAGTAAAGGCCAGCATTCTTTTACTTTCCATATCACCCGCTGAACTTGGGTGCAAACGTTTAGAATTCATGGATGAGGACTCCCAAATCTTTCTGTTCTGCAGCTAAATTTAGTCTTTCTCCATTTAAGTAATATTTAACTCCTCCGTTTTATAATGTCAGGATGCAGGATTCATATTTTCCCATATGGTATTTCATCTGCCAAGTATTCTGGTCACTTGCTTAACTATTTGTATTCTCCTGCAGATTTTGTCATTCGTACCACTATTCATTACATCTAATTTTGTGCCATCTGCAAATTTGACGAATGTACATTCAATTTTCTCGCCTGAGTCATTAATGTATATCGGAAATGATATATATTAGTCATATATTTTGGGCCCACCATTGATTCCTGTGGCATTCCACCAGTTACAGGTTTCCATTCTGAAAATGCTCTCCTTCTCCTAACTGTCTGTCTGCTATTATTGGAAAGTCATTAATCATTTCCATTATGGGTACAATACAGACGACACCAACTGTCACTTCCTGCTAAAAAAGATACTATTCTGCAGCATCTGATGCAATTCTACCTTGTGTTAAGAGCAAGAGAAATATGTCTTCTCCTGTCGATGTGTATACGAAAATAAGAGGAATTATTTCTCACTTTCGCCTTCCTTAATTTACAATTATATTAAACTTGAAGCACTTTCTATCGTCTTTGACTATCTTCGCAAGTCAACGAATCTTCAAAGGAGTCCTTTTTCTGAAGCCTAGCACTGTTGCATTGTGGGGAACGTGGTAATCAATTTCTGCCAAAGTCTCGACAAATAATAATGTAACAACGATCATCACGGCTTTCCGTTAAGTCGTTTCAGGATTAAACTGTCTCCCCAGGTTACTGAGCGAATTCGCTGCTTTTCTTCAAAATTGTGGCACTTGAAATGTTAACATCTTCTGAGAGTCCAATAAAAAAGGATTTCCGAATCTCCCTCCGTACTGAGCCTCCGGCAAATCCAATGTCCACTCGATACCGGTCTTCTGACTTTGCAATATTGTGTCTCCGAGAGCGCAGGACACTGTCTTATTCCTTCAAACATGCACTGTACCTCCCTGCTGCCCCTCCGACAACGTAACACTCTGTCAATACTTCTCCTTTCAGTCCAGCAGAACTTCTTTTGCTCTGCACTGAGTGTCGCTCTCGGTTGTGCTTTAGTTGTAATCATGTGATTTAAATGCAATAATCTCAGTGGCGAGGGCGCGGCCTAGGGAGTCTCAGTATATAAATACACGCAGGACTGCTTAAGCTCCTTCCAACTGAGCAAATTGCGAAAACAATATCACCCGGTGATATTCTATAAAACAGCTAGAACATCAGGAGGCAGAGACTGGGATAGAATGCATTTGGGCTCGAATTCATGCATCATTATTTTATTGTTGCCGTGTAAGTTCCTTGGCCCTCCCACTGAATTTACTGAGGTCATGTTCAGAGATATTGGAAATGTTAGGAATTACAGTATTAATTGTCGTTAGTGGTGAACTGGTCAGGGAAAGGTTTTTGGAACATTTAACAATTGAGTGGTGATTGTGAAAGGGCAATTGTTGGATCTCGGCGATGAACCTCCGAGGCACATTAATAATGGTTTGCTTTCGAAAGCGTTGCCAGTAACTTTAAAAGCAAGTTTTCCTTTTTCTTCTGTTACATAGATGTGATCTCTCAGGAGCATCGGATCTTCCAATCGCCAACTCAATTATCTGTTGAATGGGGAAAAGGCGTGAGCTTGGACTGCCGACAAAGTCAGTCGTTAGAGTACATGTATTGGTACCAACAGAAGAAAGGTGGAGGACTGCAAATGCTTTTGCGCTCATATGGCTATGACAACAATATAGTGAAAGAGAAAGGTGTCTCTGATCGGTACCAAGCAACAAGGAATGGTATGCAAAACATTAACTTGAACATAACTGGGGCGATTACAGAGGATGAAGGGATATATTACTGTGCTGCCAGTAGTGCCACAGAGGCGCAAGTAAGTGATCCTTCAGTTCAAAAACCTACCATACCTCCCACTCTCAGATCCACAGTAATAATGGAATCGCACGTTGACAATCGTCAACACACAAGGACATAAAAACTAAGAGCAGGGGTGGGTAATTCAGGCTCTCAAACTTGCTTCAATAGGATTCAGTATCATCATGGTTGATCTTATCTCGGTCTGAACTCCACTTTCCTGCCCGCTGTTCATTCCCCTTTAAACCACCACGAATTAAAATATGTTTAGCTGTTCCTTAAATATACTCAGTGTCACGGCGTCCACCATGCTCTCCGATAGCGAATTCCACAGATTCAAGACCCTCTGAGATAAGTAATTTCTCATCTCAGTTTTGAATCTCCCATCCCTTAGCTTAAAACTATCTCTTGGATGTTTTGTCAACTAACATTTACACTGAGGTTCAGAAGGAGAAATTAAGTAAGAAATTAAAATAGTTTTGGAGATCGTGTTAGAGGAGGACAGAGGCCAAGAACTTTAGGGAGGCAGTAACAAACCTGAGGCCCAGAAAGAGAAAGGATGTCGAAGAACTGCAGGCATTATTGAGACAATGCTGCCACCTATCGCTCTGCTTTCGCTATTGCACGTAACTCGTTGATTGGCTAAAACCTGGTTAATTTGGAAAGTAAGAAGAAAGAAAACCGTCTCCATTGCAGCCCCTTCATTAAGGTTTTCTGAAGTAAAGCTTGATATGATCCTAGATGAAACCATCACATTTCCGTTATGAATTGATTCTGGGCTAGGAATGCTTTTGCTTACTATTTACAAAGTTTGATATCTCAGACATATAAGATCCAATTTGCGAACAGACGTCAAAGCAGATCCCATTGATTTCTTAGCAATCCACCCAGATGTTAGTGTCACTGCGGGTCCCCAAATCTCATGAAACGTTTTCCTCCTTCACAAGGAAATGTAGTCTTTTCCTTTTCTAGATTGCTCTCCAGTTTAAAACCCCTGCCGAATTTCAGATTGCGATCCTCAGCCAAACGGTATATGAATCCAGAGTTCCCTCAGATCTATTCTCACACCTAATGTGATGAACCCACTACATTTCCGTTACAATGTAGGTGGGACCTCTACAAGCAGATGGTTTTCATCTAAACCAGAGAGGTACCAATATCCTGGGTGGGAAATTCGCTAAAGCTATTAAGGTGGGTTTAAACTAATACAGCAGAGGGATGGGAACCAAAATTGTAGGCCAGGTACAGAAGAGGATGAGAGTAGGGAGTTCCCAAATCAAGTATCTGACACTGGCAAGCGAGAACCTGGTTTGAAGTGTGTGTACTTCAATGCGAGGACCATCCGAAATAAAGTGGGTGAACTGGCAGCGTGGGTTGGTACCTGGGACTTCGATGTTGTGGCCATTACGGAGACATGGATAGAGCAGGGGCAGGAATGGTTGTTGCAGGTTCCAGGATTCAGATGTTTCAGTAAGAACAGAAAAGATGGTAAATGAGGGGGAGGTGTGGCATTGTTGATCAGGGACAATATTATAGTTGTCGAAAGAATGTTTGGGGACTCATTAACTGAGGTAGTATGGGCTGATTTTGAAACAGGAAAAAAGTCACCATGCTGGGAGTTTTCTATAAACCTCCGAATAATCCCAGAGATGTAGAGGAAAGGATAGCAAAGATGATTCCTGATAGGAGTGAGAGGGGCAGGGTAGTTGTCATGGGGGGCTTCAACTTTCCAAATATTGACTGGGATCACTACAGTATGAGTACTGTAAATGGGTCAGTTTTTGTCCAGTATGTGCAGGAGGGCTTCCTGACACAGTACATAGACAGTCCTACAAGGGGCGAAGCCACTTTAGATTTAGTACTGGGTAACACGCCTGGCCAGGTGTTAGATTTGGAAGTAAGTGAGCACTTTGGAGACTGCAATCACAATTCTGTCAGGTTTAATTTAGTGATGGAAATGGATAGGTGTACTCCACTGAGCAAGAGTTACAGCTGGGGGAAGAGAAATTACCATGCAATTAGGAAAGATTTAGCAAGCGTAGAATGGGGAAGGGAACTGCAGGGGATGAGCACATTAAAAATGTGGAGCCTATTCAAGGAAAAGCTCCTGTGTGTCCCAGATAAGTAAGTACCTGACGGGCAGGGAGGAAGATATAGAACACGTGAGCCATGGTTTACGAAGGAAGTGGAATCCCTGGTCAAGAAGAAGAAGAAGGCTTATGTCAGGACAAAATGTGAAAACTCAGTTAGGGCGCTTGATGGTTACAAGGAAGTCAGGAAAGACTGAAAAAGAGAGCTCAGAAGAGCCAGGAAGGGACATGAGACGTTGTTGGTGGATAGGATCAGGGTTAATCCTAAGACTTTCTATAGGTATGTCAGGAATAAAAGAATGACGAGAGTTAAATTAGGGCCAATCAAGGACAATAGTGGGAAGCTGTGTTTGGAGTCAGAGGAGATAGGGGAAGCACTAAATAAATATTTTTCGACAGTGCTCACTTTAGAAAATGAAATTGTTGGTGAAGAAGATACAGAGATACTTGCATCTAGACTAGAAGAGATTGAGGTTCACAAGGAAGAGGTATTAGAATAGTGCAGAGTGTGAAAATAGACAAGCCCCCTGGGTCGGATGGGATCTATCCTAGGATCCTCTGGGAAGTGAGGAAAGAGATTGCCGAGCCTTTGGCATTGATCTTCAAATCATCATTGTCTACAGGAATAGTGCCTGAGGACTGAGGATCGCAAATGTGGTTCTCTTGTTCAAAAAGGGTACTAGAGACAACCCTGGTAATTACAGACCAGTGAGTCTCACTTCAATTGTTGGTAAAGTGTTGGAAAAGTGTTGGAAAAGGTTATAAGAGCTAGGATTTATAACTATCTAGAAAAGAATAATCTGATCAGGGGCAGTCAGCACGGTTTTATGAAGGATAGGTCTTGCCTAACGAATCTTATTGAGTTTTTTGACAAAGTGACCAAACAGGTAGATGAGAGTAAACTGTTGATGTGATGTATATGGATTTCAGCAAGGCGTTCAATAAGATTCCCCACAGTAGGCTATTATACAAAATGCAGAGGAATGGGACTGTGGAAGACATGGCAGTTTGGATCAGTAATTGGCTTGTTGAAAGAAAGCAGAGGGTTGTAGTTGATGGGACATGTACATCTTGGTGTCCAGTTACTAGCAGCATACCGCAAGGTTCGGTGGTGGGTCCATTGCTGTTCGTCATTTTTATAAATGACCTGCATGAGGGCTTAGAAGGGTGGGTTAGTAAATTTGTGGACGACACTAAGGTCAGTGGAGTTGTGGATAGTGACGAAGGATGTAGTAGGTTGCAGAGAGACATAGATAGGATGCAGAGCTGGGCTGAGAGGTGGCAAATGGAGTTTAATGTGGACAAGTGTGAGATGATACACTTTGGCTGGAGTAATCAGAATGCAAAGTACTGGGCTAATAGTAGGATTCTTGGGAGTGCAGATGAATAGAGAGATCTTGGTTTCCATGTACACAAATCCCTGAAAGTTGCCACGCAGATTGACAGGGTTGTAAAGAAGTCATACAATGTTTTGGCCTTTATTAATAGGAGAATTGAGTTCTGGAACCAGGAGGTTATGCTGCAGTTGTACAAAGCTCTGGTACAGCCACACTTGGAGTATTGTGTACAGTTCTGGTCACCACATTATAAGAAGGATGTGAAAGCTTTGGAAAGGGTGCAGAGGAGATTTATTAGGATGTTGCCTGGTATGGAAGGAATGCCTTATGAGGAAAGGCTGAAGGCCTTGAGGCTGTTCTCGTTAGAGAGAAGAAGGTTGAGAGGTGACTTAATAGAGACATAAAAGATCATCAGAGGGTTAGATTGAGTGGACAGGGAGAGCCTTTCTCCTAGTACAGGGATGGCAAACACGAGGGGACACAACTTTAAAGTGAGGGGAGATAGGTATAAGACAGATGTCAGAGGTAGTTTCTCTACTCAGAGAGTAGTAAGGGTATGGAGTGCTTTGCCTGCAATGGTAGTAGATTCACCAAGTTTAAGTTCATTTAAGTCGCCATTGGACAGGCATATGGACGTACATGGAATAGTGTAAGTGGGATGGGCTTCAGATTAGTATGATAGGGCGGCGCACCATCGAGGGCCGAAGGGCCTGTACTGCGCTGTAATGTTCTATGTTCTTACCATTTGTTCTTCCTTTCCAGCGTATTTGTTCAACTTCTTAGGACACTGCTAATGGTCAGGCGATACACCAGCTTCTTAACACAGGTTCAATTGCTGCTACTCAATCAGGCTGTATCTCGTTGAGACTCAAGTACTGATATCCAGCATCCATTCAGTGGCACAATTCCAAATCTCCAGCTGCTCCAAGCGAAACCTATTTCCAGCTTAAGGGAACCAGCAAACAGTAGTCGATTAGCAACGTGGCTTCAACTTCTTTTGCCCCTGATTTTCAGTCAGACCTGTTTTGTTTATAGCTGCGCCAAGCAAAAGGTTGCATTCCTTTGACCTACTCCCAGCTGCACTGGACAATAAAGGCTTCCAGATCATCACTTAACTCAAAATTCTTACAGATAATAGCAAAATGTTTTGCTATTTGCTTCTACCCTGACATTTCCATGACGAAATAATTCTTGGCTGACTTTCTGAATTGAGTGACAATCTGTGCTGTTGTTGCTGGGCAAAAATCAGTTATAACTGGCATCGTAATATCTGTGCGTTAAATATTACAGTGCTAGCTCACACAGCAGAAATTCATGCAAGATTGATTCTGTCACACATATGATATGCAAACGTTGCTCAGGAAGCAGATAACCTTAACTCAACACTGGAAGAGATTTTTGTCTATTGCATAGATGTAAGTGCTTCAATTGGTAACCCCCTGACATCTGAGCCAGATCCTTCCAGATGAGGGTCGACTCCTGAAAGTTGGGTACGAGTTGAATGTTGGCAATTTCAACACTAGTGCAGAGGGGGCGCTGCCTTTTTGGAACGTCTGCTTGTGGAACACCACACTGCTGGTGGATTGGGAATGCGGATGTACTGAATAGTGGGAGGAACCAATGAAGTGTTAGTACTTACTGAGCAAGCAATTTCAGAAAGTCAGGACTAAGGACGGCCAGGCAGCAAAGACAGACTACGACACTATCACAGGTTCAATGCTGACAGAGCGCTACATTACCAGACGTTCAGTGATGAGTAAGAGCACCGGGCTGTGGTAGACTGTCTGAAGAACTGTAGTGACTAACCTATGAATTATGAATTAGTAAATTTAAAGTGCCCATTGTAGATAGGTAAATACATCTAGAGTGCTCTATATCAGAGGGACAGCGCTGAACTGTCAATATCAGCGCTGTGGGAACTCAATTGAAAGAGACTGATTCACGAGGGAGTGGTTCACTCGCAAGAGAATCCTGCACAATTGTAATGCCTGAGAGCGCCCTTACTGATGGCTGGTTCGTGCCGAGGAGGTGAAGCATTGTCAGAGGACTGCATAATTTTATTACCAAAAGATCAGTGCTACATGCATCATCAGAGCGGCTTAATTCAAGAAAATATATCAAATTGAAAGCCCATCTGACGTCTTCAATGAAGAAAGTATGTCCAATCATTGAAATGAAGAGCAGGATGATTTCTGCTTGCTATTGCAGGGCCATCATTTTCCCCTCAGCTAACAAAATTAAAAATAGATTTCCTCACTATCGTTCAATATTTTGCTTGTGAGAACATCTGTGCACAATCGGGTGGCTTAAAGGCATGGCATTCTAACCAAAACTCCATCAATAAACACATCGACTTACATCCCATTTATCTTGCCTTGAGAGAAAGAACCGGAAATGACATCACCCACCTTAATAAACCAAGACCTATAAATGGAGAGGCGAGACATACCACCAGCGATTCACCGGCGACTGTCCCTGATGATGTTCACTAGTTATGGTGAGGAAACGTCTGAAAACAACCCTTCCAGCTCAGCGAGCTGACTTATATACTTATCATCAACCTGAGCTACAAATCGCTGACACTGATGAAAACTCCCAAAGTGTTGAGGACGTTTTAATGGAATTATCCATTACTTAATTTAAAAAGATTAAAACAACAATTTCTGAGGTTAACATGATAAAACAACTCGAGATCATCCACAAATCTGGAGCCATTGTAAATATTTTGTCAAAGGCAAGTGTAAGTCCTTTGTCGCTGCTCAATTCTTCAAAAAAAAGTTCATAAAGCTTATTTCATGAAATGATAAACACAGGTACGAACACACACATTATAAGCAGGACGAGGCCACTCATTGAGTCTGCTCAGGTATTCAGTACGATCATGACTGATATGACAAACAGAACTACTGGAATTTTAAATTGTCTATTGTCGGTATATGTACAAAAATCATTTGGTTCACTAATACCCTGAAGGGAAGAAAAGTTGCCATCCTTACCTGGTCTGGCCCCTACGTGGTTCTAAACCCGGAGCAATGTCCTCTGAATTGGCCTAGTCAACCAACAAGTCCAGGCACTGCCGACGATGCCCTCCTCTCATGCAAGAATAATAAAACAAAATGCCGGTAATCTAACCCCCGCCCTTCATTACTGTACATAGGCAATAATCAGTTCTAAGGACTAAGGACTAAGACATTTTGGGAGTGCGCCTTATGTATTATAAAATGTTTAGAGCTCCCGGAACATGTCGATGCTTGATGTCAATTTTATCCTCCGCCTACGCACTTCCTGTAACTTTGTCAGCATTTCGTTCTTCTCCTTTCATATGTTTGTCCAATCAGAACCCTTGCCGTGGGCTAAGCCTTTTCTCATCACTTCCGGGTTGGATTTATCCATCATTATTTTATATCAATGTTTATTTTGCACTCTAACCATTTTCTTTACGCCGACCCGAACAAACCATTTGACCACAAACAAAACTCTCTGGCACCTCCAGTTTCTCTCATCCAGGGAACAGTGCATCAATCTGATTGGTTCCTGAAAAGTACAACCATTCAGTTTCTGTCTTTGAAAATCACTTTTACACCTCCTTCAATGACATCACGTTTCTTTCTGTGAAATGGATACCAGACCTATGCACTATGCACATATGGTCGAGTCAAGTTCCTTTATTGGCTTAAAAGAACTTCCCAATGAAATAGTGGCTTAATATTTTGTTCGCAAGGGGAGAAACTACAATATCAATGGTATTGTATTCAATAATTCGTTAACATTCCAAAAGATTAATTAGAGTATTAATTCCATAGCCACTCACATTCGGTATCGAAAATGAAATCAGGATAAAAATCTGGTAAAAGCAAGTTAGCATAATTTAATTACATAAATACACTAATACCATAGCGAATTGAGGAACAATGGACGGAAAGCTAAAGGAAGTGTCATGTCTATTTAGATTATATTGCAATTACAAGTAAATAGACATTATCAGCACTGACTCTCATGGTAATTTCAACATTTAAGTATCCCATTAAGAAATGGAACCACATTCATAATAGGAAATATGTAATAGAAATATGACTGCACCTGCAGTTTTGAGATCTCAATTCAATTGAGTTTATGATTTTCATTGAATGATCTGAGCGTGATTGTAGGCACCGGTTCTGGAAGTTGTTAGATGGCACAAGGGGTTTCCACAACTTAGTGCAAAGGTTATTCTTAATAACGTTTCAATCGTTATGAAGTATTGCGCACTTACTTCCATATAGCCGTCACCTCTCTACCGCCAGTATTTGACATCCATGTCCAATTCCTCAATTGTTATTCATTGTTAAACACTTCATCAACGTAGTGAACCTGAAGTTTTGTGCTGCATTCGGTCAAAGATGAAACACCTTAACACACATGACAAACGGTGGAGTTTTCCATGCTACTGTTAGTGGCAGGTGCACGGTGAGCTGGATTGGCTTGAAGTAAGATCAACTGAAATGATAACAACATCGCACGCTTTACGGGAGGCAGTGGCCTGGTAGTATTATCACCGCTCGAATTGAACTAGCGTTCTGGTGGCTAAGGTTTGAGTCCCGCTACGTCAGATGGTGGAATCTGCTTCCAATTTCTTTTTAAAAGTCTGGAATTAAGAATCTACTTCTAACCGTCAAATCATTGCCAATTGATGGTTGAAACCCCATGTGGCTCACTCATGTTCTTCAGCGAAGGAAGAAAAATTAGCTTTTCAAGTGATAAGTTTATCAGCTTACAATGCACCTGATTTACTGTAGATATCAAAGGTCTTTTGGTTGAGAAAATGTGTTAGGTTCCCAGCGTCCTGTACATTTCAGAAAAGATGCAACAAGTAATAGTTCCTCTCTCTCTCTTACATGGTTAAAAGGGCCTCCCACTCGTGTGTCACAGATGGAAAGAGGTTGAATAACCTCCTCCAGTGTCTGTGCAACTGAAGATAAAGTAATTGAACGGTCACTTAATTTCAGCTTGAACATGCTGAATAGCCTGTTCTTGTTCCAATGCAAATAGCTCCATTGGTTGGATGGATTCCTTAAATCCCTATTATACAAGTTAAAGTGCAGTTGATTGGTTTCCTCTTCCATTTTTTAACGAGCTCTGATGTTGTATGTCTTCCTCAAGTTGCTGTGCTCTATGGTTGACAAGTCCACCCCATTTTCTTATGTATCAAGTTTCAGAAGAGGTTATGGAGTCCAACTACGATCTAATCAATCCCAAATGACATTGCAAACTAAAGCTGTGCAGAAGGACTTAAGAGGCGGGGTCTTATGCCATTCATACTCGACATTTTTTTTTGTATGAGATTATTTCACCGTGGGGACAGCAGGGCACTGTGATTAAATCCAATGCAACCTCTGTACAAAAACCTCCTTCGAAACGAGCTCAACAGAAGACAACAAGGTGAATGCACCACCATCACATTTCAATTAAAGCGGTTCAGGGAAATACCATGAAAGGATAATTGTAACTGCAAGGCACTTCTAACGAAACAAAATGCATAATCTTTGTGTCATTTTTCTGAACATTGATCACTCTTCATCCCAACTTCGTTTGACAAGCCTGACAAAGAATCATTCAGCCATTCCTCGCATTGCCATTCCATGCAACTTCCTTGGCGGAATTCAAATGCTTCTCCTCCGTTTTTAAAGTATTTTTGTGCTCCGCCACCCTTTGAGTGTGCTCATGACTTGACCAGCAACTCTTAATTGCGACTACAGTCCACTTTTAGGTGACTGTTCCATGGTGTTGGAATCTGAGAACATGTGGAGTCAATAACATACTTCGAGATGGGCACAAAATTAACGGTAAGAGAATGAACCTTATTCACCTCAGAAATTATCTAGCAATAAAAGTTCACAGTCCTCTGAGCTCTGAGCTACTTAAAACGTCAGAGACTGTTCTGATATGTGCCAATAACCTCAAGAAATGCGCCCAATGCAGTACAGTGACAGCATTTATTTATCACTTCCGAGCAATATTCAATTCCAGAGAAGGCATTGATTCCCTCTTCTGACTCACAAAGGAAAATGCCTGGTTCATTCTGGGTCAAGTTGGAGGTGGTTCTTGTAATCTGTCCAATACAAGAATACAACAACGCAATGTTAACGAAGGTGTAACGTGCCATGCAATTAAATTATAATTCTACCCACGCATTCAGAATCTGTTCAGAATAAACTGGTCGACAGGGACCAACATTTAATCATGCGGGTACAGATGGAACCAATAGATTAGAACAACGTCTTAGAGGCAATTACAGCATGCAAGGATGCATTCAGAGGATGCATAACCTGGAAGCATACAAAGTCAAATGAGATTCAAATGTTTGATATCAGTATACTTCATTTAGAATGGCATCACACTTTTTAGTCTGTGACGGGGTAGTGTCACTGTGCTTCAGAAGTAAATTATTTCGGGCCAGGCACTAAATTAACAGTTCTGGGTAAGTCATCTATCTTATTTTTTCCCAGTGTGTCCATTAATACTTTATTGATGACTAATGAGCCGAGCCTTTCATATTCTTTCCAGTTCAATACTTGTTTCTTAAATTTTTGCCTGTGAAATGCCGATCTCTTTCATTTCGTAAGAAACAATTCCCGAGACCGTTCATGATTGAGAATTGAACATTGTTCAATTGAACATTGGTCCTGGTACCAAGTTAACAGTCTTAATTAAGTCTACAGTTATTTCGGTTCTAGTATTGATCAGAATCCATGTCAATCTGCAATTGAACATAATGTGGGGGGAAGGGGGGGGGGAGATGTGATACGTTCAAGATTAAAACAAAACATTGATGAGACTTACAACCTGATTCACTCTGTCATTATTTTCTCCTTATTCCTTTGTACCTGGATGACTTGCTTGCAGTTAAGAATCAATTATGTTGCTGTGGGCCTGGAGGGCAGACTAGTTGTCCTTTCCTAAAAGGACATTAGTTTACCAGATGATGTTTTACAACAGTGGATTCAGATCATCTCTCGATTTCCAATTGCCGATTTTACCGAATTCAAATTCTGCCATCACCACCTTGGCTCCAAGGACAGTACGTGCGTTTCTGCAAAACCAGTCCAGAGAAAACGCTACATATAATCTCCTTCCTAGAAGATAGCATGCATATTATAACATATTGTGGGTGACATGACTAGAAATGTTGCATTCTATAAGTATATAAAACATACGCGGTGATGTAGTCAATGTGTTAAGATGATTAAAGAATTCGAAAACCTACATACAAATATTTTAATACCTTTGGTCAGTGAGATGGAGAAGCAAGGAGGGGTTTGCAGCATCTTTAATTAGCAACAGTGTATTTTGTGGAAGCATGTGGAAATGTAGAAATATGTTGTTCCAACAAATCTCCCGAGATTTGCTATCCACTTGATAGCTCAACTGTGAAATCGGTAAATGCTTGTTCGGCAAAGGTATTACGCGTTAAATAATCATGGCGGGGTAATGAAGTTAAAATACCAAAAAAAAACCCACGATGTAATTGAATGGTGGAACAGAATCTAAAGAGGGAATCATCACTCGTATGTTCGTAAGGTCAATTCAGGAACTATAGTAGGAACTTCAACAGAACTGACTTAGCAACACAGACTCAATTGGGTTTTGCTACAGCTTGGTACCGCTGTGTTCTAACAGCGAAGCTTACTTTGGAGATGGGACGAAGTTGGTCGTTTTCGGTAAGTGATTACATTCTCAGCGCTACAGAAAGTTGTTTAAATTCATGTCTTAATGCAGAGTTTGGTCGAGGGGGTTGAAATGCAGGAACTTGGTAAATAATTATGGCTTTTATAGTGGAAGGCTTGATAAGTCACTGGACTGGTGGAAAAGAGCTTGAGAGAAAACATAACTGAAGGTCTTTGGAAGAAAACTGAACATCCTCAAAATAAACAGAAATTGAAATAACATTATTGCAAACAGAATTGTTGAAGTTGGCGTGTGAGAGTAGAACAAGAGCGCAAAGCAATACTGTACAATGAAAAAGTATCAGATTCAATTGGTCTTTATGTAGTTCCAGGAATATATTATTAAAGTCATAGAGTCAAACAACATGGAAACATACCCTTCCGTCCAAGTGGCCCATGCCTTTCAGGTTTCCTAAACTGAACTAGTTCTATTTGCCTACATTTAGCCCATATCTCTCTAAACATTTCCTAACCATGTACCTGTCTGTACGTCTTTTACATGTTGTAATTGTATTCACCTGTAACACTGTAGCGACATTGGATGAATTTATAAACATAATAAAGATTGACAATGACCGCATCTGAATTGGGAGGTGTTGGCCGAGCGGACTGTTAATCCAGAAACCCAGGTAATGTTCTGGGGACTTGACTTCGAATCCCATTATGGCAGACGTAGAATACCGAAATTAATCAACTGTAGTATTAGAAATTTCATGACGTCCATGAATCGATTGTCAGGCAAAATTCAGTTAGATCATTAGTGTCCTTTACTGAAGGAAACTGCCATCCATATCTAGTTTGGCTTACATGTGACACCAAGCACTTGGAATAGGGTTGACTTTTAACGCCCTCGGGGCAATTAGTGATGGACAATGAATACTGACCTAGCTGGTGACACCCTACGTCCGAGAAGCATTTAAAAAAACTCAACAGTGTGAGCTCACTTTGTGGAAAATAGTAGGGTGAGACATGACCTGACTGAACTTTTTTCAGATGATGAAAGGAGTTTCATTGAATCATAGAATCCCTACAGTGTGGAATTAAGCCATTTGGCCCAACAAATCCACACCGACCCTCCGAACATTTACTCACTCGGACCTATTCAAAACAGCTTAAATAGAAAATGTACTTTGATTGCAACTGTGACCATGTTCAGAGGCTATAAATATAAAATAATTGGTAATAAAACCAATCGGGAATTCAGGAGAAAGTTCACCAAAGACCTGGAATAAATGTTAAGAATTGTTATTATATCAAATGATTGAAAGTGATTACAGTTGATGCATTTAAGATGCAACACACTTGCGGGAGAAAGACATAAAGAGATATTGTGATGAAATAGGAGAGGGAGAGTTGCGGGAGACATTGACATGAACCTGGACGATGGAGTGGTCTGTTACAGATATTTTTATTATTCAATGCATTTCCTATTGATCTAAAAGTTTTTAATGGATTAGTAGATAACAGAAAATGACGTTTTCAGATTATAATCGTATTGAGAGACGTAAAATATCAACTAAAATTCTAGGATAGATTTGCAGTGACCTGTCAACATTTACTAGCTTGACAACAGAGCTAAAATTGAGGAGGGTTTGTATATCGTACTTAGTGACTGATATAAGAGGTGACTGACTGGTTTGATTGATGTGTGTAAAATAATATAAAAGTTAATCCATCCGCTATTTATTCTGTTGGCATAGTTCATAGTAAAGCATGGAATGATATTTGCATAGTGGAGAGTAACTTTAACATTAAAGTCCGACTGTCCAATACTGATGTTAGGAAATTCATGACTTTTGAAGGGTGTTAAAATTTAGGCGCCTTTCCTCAAGGAAACTACTGAAGCTGGGGAGTCAATTGTAACTTCTTAAACTGAGATTGGTAGATTTTGTTTTTGCCAGCAAGAATATTAAAAGATCTCGAAGAAAGCAGTATGACATAACTAGTTGAAGGTCACGACAACCCCAAGGGCTGCGGAGTCTATCTTCTCGTTCCTATATTGCTTTGTTTGTTGGGCTAAAGTTTCCATATTTCCATCTGTACCCTTGTTCTGAAGGGATTGTGGTAGAGAGAGGTGAAATGTTTAAATGGAGGCATCTAGCTTTCTATATTGTTGACATTTGCTACCTTGGACGTGAGATTAATTTGATTGTTTTCAATAAGTTTGTGAGTGCGCAAATGTCTAAATATCCATTAGTCCTTTTATCCTCTATCTATCTGTACTGGCCTGGCCTGCAAGTGTCACCTTTTGCTTCCTTTTTATGCATGCCTTGAAATCTGTGTAATCATTTGCATTTCTGTGCATCTGTCTACTTATGTTGCATTTTGATACCAAGGTTTAATGTAGTGTGGTTGGGAATGCTCAGCCTGTGCATTTCGGAGAAGGAACATTCTTAACAGTTTTGGGTGAGTTGGATTATTTTTGTGATGGAATCATCTCGCAAGACAAAGCTTTTCACTGTGCCTTGGTACACGTGACAATAAATTCAATTCAATTCAATTCAATTTGTGTTCCTAATTTCCAGTTCTCCTTCCTTTCCTCAAACTAAGGTTCATCTTGAGTGCAGAATTTAGTTAAAAGTTATGAAGATTTCTGAGAAAACTATTCTAGTATGAGCAGGGCTAACATGTCGAGAGGTGGATAGATGGTATTGAGAATGTTTGCAGTCGAATTCAAGAAGACTAAAGTCAACTAGTAATGGGAGATGCAGTTCAAACTAGTAGGACACTAGAATTTTTGTCTTGTCACATAATGATGTAGGAGCAGGAAGTACACAATTATCGCATTTTGGCGATGGCAATAAGTTAACAGTCTTCAGTAAGTTAATGCTTTTTTTGGACCCAAACAGCTTTGAAGCAAGAGAAACAATTTGCTCTCCTCAGTTTGAAGAAAGGAAGGAGAACTGGAAATTAGGAACATTAGTAGATAACAGAAAATGACGTTTTCAGATTATAATCGTATTGAGAGACGTAAAATATCAACTAAAATTCTAGGATAGATTTGCAGTGACCTGTCAACATTTACTAGCTTGACAACAGAGCTAAAATTGAGGAGGGTTTGTATATCGTACTTAGTGACTGATATAAGAGGTGACTGACTGGTTTGATTGATGTGTGTAAAATAATATAAAAGTTAATCCATCCGCTATTTATTCTGTTGGCATAGTTCATAGTAAAGCATGGAATGATATTTGCATAGTGGAGAGTAACTTTAACATTAAAGTCCGACTGTCCAATACGGATGTCAGGAAATTCATGACTTTTGAAGGGTGTAAAAATTTGGGTGCCTTCCCTCAAGGAAACTACTGAAGCTAGGGAGTCAATTGTAACTTCTTAAGCTGAGATTGGTAGATTTTGTTTTTGCCAGCAAGAATATTAAAAGATATCGAAGAAAGCGGTATGACATAACTAGTTGAAGGTCACGACAACCCCAAGGGCTGCGGAGTATATCTTCTAGTTCCTATATTGCTTTGTTTGTTGGGCTAAAGTTTCCATATTTCCATCTGTACCCTTGTTCTGAAGGGATTGTGGTAGAGAGAGGTGAAATGTTTTAATAGAGGCATCTAGCTTTCTATTTTGTTGACATTTGCTACCTTGGACGTGAGATTAATTTGATTGTTTTCAATAAGTTTGTGAGTGCGCAAATGTCTAAATATCCATTAGTCCTTTTATCCTCATTCTATCTGTACTGGCCTGGCCTGCAAGTGTCACCTTTTGCTTCCTTTTTATGCATGCCTTGAAATCTGTGTAATCATTTGCATTTCTGTGCATCTGTCTACTTATGTTGCATTTTGATATCGAGGTTTAATGTAGTGTGGTTGGGAATGCTCAGCCTGTGCATTTCGGAGAAGGAACATTCTTAACAGTTTTGGGTGAGTTAGATTATTTTTGTGATGGAATCATCTCGCAAGACAAAGCTTTTCACTGTGCCTTGGTACACGTGACAATAAATTCAATTCAATTCAATTCAATTCAATTTGTGTTCCTAATTTCCCGTTCTCCTTCCTTTCTTCAAACTGAGGTTCATCTTGAGTGCAGAATTTAGTTAAAAGTTATGAAGATTTCTGAGAAAACTATTCTAGTATGAGCAGGGCTAACATGTCGAGAGGTGGATAGATGGTATTGAGAATGTTTGCAGTCGAATTCAAGAAGACTAAAGTCAACTAGTAATGGGAGATGCAGTTCAAACTAGAAGGACACTAGAATTTTTGTCTTGTGACAATTATGTAGGTGCAGGAAGTACACAATTATCGCATTTTGGCGATGGCAATAAGTTAACAGTCTTCAGTAAGTTAATGCTTTTTTTGGACCCAAACAGCTTTGAAGCAAGAGAAACAATTTGCTCTCCTCAGTTTGAAGAAAGGAAGGAGAACTGGAAATTAGGAACACGAATTGAATTGAACTGAATTGAATTGAATTGAATTGAATTTATTGTCAAGTGTATCGAGGCACAGTGAAAAGCTTTGTCTTGTGAGCAATACAGAGAGAGATCATATAGTTAAATACCATAGATAAGTAAATAATATGTACGCAGCAGCAAAAACAAAAACACAGACATAGGCGAATGTTAAGAGTTTGTGAGTCCATTCAGTATTCCAACAACAATAGACAAAAGACAATAGGTGCAGAAGTAGGCCACTCTGCCCTTCGAGCCTACACCACCATTCAATATGATCATGGCTGATCATCCTTAATAAGTATTCTGTTCCTGCCTTATCTCCATAACTCATGATTCCACAATCCTTGAGAGCTCTATCTAATTCTTTCTTAAATGAATCCAGAGACTGAGCTTCCACTGCTCTCTGGGGCAGAGCATTCTACACAGCCACCACTCTCTGGGTGAAGATGTTTCTCCTCATCTCTGTCCTAAATGGTCTACCCCATATTTTTAAGCTGTGTCCTCTGGTTCGGCACAAACCCAAAGGAGAACAGTAGGATAGAAACTGATTTGAAACTGGTTAGTGCATGTGTTCAGGCTTCTGTACCTTCTCCCCAATGGTAGAGGTTGTAGAAAAGCATTAGCAGGGTGAGATGGATCTTTGACGGCGGCCTTTCCTTACAGCAGGCCCAGTAGATGGATTCTATAGATTTGATGTTGGTCTTTGTGATTATCCGGGTCTGTTCACCACTTTCTGTAACCATCTCCGATCTTGAATGGTACAGATGCCATATCAGGTAGTGATAAATCCAGACAGAATGCTCTCAATGGCGCGCCCATAACATTTGGCAAGGTTATTTGCCATCATGCCAAATTTTCTCAGCTGCTTGAAGAAGAAGAGACGTTGCTGGGCCTTTGTAACCAGTGCATCCACATGAAGAGTCCAAGAAAGTTTGTTGTTGATGACCATTCCCAGGAGCTTGACAGTCTCCACTCGTTCCACCTCTGTGCTGTTAATGTGTAGGGGGACATGAGTAATAAATAATTGCTACATTAAAGAAGCAGCAAACAAAACAACTAAATATTGGGGTTTGTCTAGGTGGCGTTGCATGAAGACCCATAAGTATAGCCTGAAATGCAAAGAGACAGATATAAAGAAAAATGGAGACCATGAAAGAATGAATGAATGCAATGCAATCATCAATCGACCAAATGAACTTATTTAGGTGTGTCTGGAGAATTAAGGGTTCAGAATGTATTGATACAGCAATATAAAATTGTGTCAAGAAACGGCGACTACATTTCTCAACAGGGTAAAGCCTGTATTTAAGGTTGGTGATCTAATACATAAAAACAATGCTAACCATAGCTGGAATGAAGTTCCCAAATATTTCTGAAATTTCCAATATTCCTTACAAAGGAATCAGTGACTAGGTGGAAATTGATAGTGATAACTACCAAGTGTACAAAAGTTTGAAATGATTACTTAGTACATAATGGGATTGTGATGGAGGGACATTGGTGTTAATGAATACTCAAAATATTTGGAAGGAAGCGTTGAGGGTGCAGAAAGCCACTCATTAAAAATTTAAGAGGAGATAAGAAAATAAATTTTGATCAACTTTTAGGAGTCAGTTGTTGGATCCCAGTTAAAGAAATGTGTTTGCTTGTGAACAAAACACGGTAGGTTCTTTTTCAAGCCTTGGATATGGAGCAGTAATTATTTACTAGAATGGCTCCAGACGTGGGACAGCTGTGGGGACCTGACATTTCCTATGATTCTCTACAAGTCAGTAAAAAACAATTAGGGATTTAATCAACATTTTCAAAATTAATTAACATCTTGTGTCGTGTAAACAATCATAAAGCTCACATTGGCAGAATGATTGGTGACCAATGTTAATGATTTTGAGGTAATTGATATGAGGTAATTGATATAAAAGATTCAGCAGAGTGATTTCTCATAGAGGATTTGGTATGGCATGTGTTTTGCTGGAAGCTTGCTGAATGGAAACTGGGTAATCATTTTTTATTGAAAAAATATTTATAAGGCTATGAGAAAGCAGAAAAGTGAGTGAAATTAAATGAATAGCTCTTCCGAAGTTTTACTGGCGACAGGTCTCTTTTTCTGCTTTATAATTATGGCACTTTTAGAGTGGCATTGGATATAAAATAAATTAAGCAGATGAAATAAGGAATCAGTTAAGTACACAGTGGCCAATTGCAAGACTGCTTTAAAAAAACACTTTATCTTGTGAAGTTTTCTATCAAGGGTCTCACATTGTGTTCTGGAACTCAATATTATTTCGGAAGTGGCACTAAATTGACTGTAATCGGTGAGTCTAGAAATGTTAGGTTAACTTGGAAAATGTATGTTGTCAAAATTGCTAGGAAAGAGGTTTGAGATATCGGTTCGATTGCTGAAATGCCTTTTGTATTCAATGCATTTAGGGGATAGATGGGACCTAAAAGACAGAGAGGGGTCATCATTGATTGAAGAATTGTATAAAAGGAAAACTATTTTAAAGAAAGCTTTTTTATTATTCCACGTTATGGATTCTTATAGATAGCAAAAGGTTACTTGTATTATGAATTAAAATTTCCCGAATGCTTTAGAAGGTGGAATAGTTTTGTAACCGTGTTGAAGCACTGTGCTCTGGAAGCTATAATTATTTCTTTGGTGAAGGGACTAAACTGACTGTTTTTGGTGAGTTGCAAGTTAAAATATACGGTTAAAATTTTCATCTTTCAAATAAATAAATGAATTGAAAATTAGGTATTCTGCCATTTTTCTAAGACAAACATTTCTGGTGGGAAATATCAATTTCAAAATTCATTCAGAATATGAACATGTGAATTTGTTGAGAAATATAGAAGGAATATTTTTGATTGTTTGCCTGTTGTCAGAACCTCCGGAAAGGCTAACATTTATCGCCCAGAACTAATTGCCCTTGAAAAGTTAATAGCGAGTGCCTTGCTGAACTGCTGGAGTCTATTATTTTAGAGATATCAGGTGCCTTGTTGAAAAGAACATTCCAATATTATTGCCCACTTCCACAAAGATGGATTAAAGATCTTGTGGATTATTAATTCTAAAAATTGGTATACCAATAAATAATCGAAACGCAATATTCCAGATGCACATCGTCCTCCTAATTTAAAAAAAAAATTCTCACTGATTCAAACTGTCATTCTATTTCTATGTCCTCTCTGTATCTGCTTTCATTTCCAATGCTAATTTTTCATCTCGGGCATTCCCTGTTGCAGAAAGTTCGACATTCCCACAACTGAGTTATGATTTCCTCCAGAATTCCTGAAGTTGAACTAAAATACAATTTTGCAATCTCCATCATTCCCTCATCCCCCCGTTCTGCAGAACTCCATCACTTCTGTGTCTCTTCAGGTCGAGTTTAGATTAGATTTCCTAAAGTTATGGAAATAGGCCCTTCAGCCATACTGACCTTCCAGAGAGTAGCCCACCTGAACTCATTCCCCTACCCTACATTTACCCCTGACTAAGGGACCTAGCACTATGGGCAATTTAACATGGCCAATAGACCTGACCTGCACATCTTTAGATTGTGGGAGGAAACCCATGCAGACACGGGGAGAATGTGCAAACTTCACACCGACCGTCACCCGAGGTGGGAATTGATCCCAGGTCTCTGGTGCTGTGAGGCAGCAGTGCTAACCACTGAGCCACCGCAGTGTGCTTGACTGCTAAGCAACTAAATTCTGGAAATTAGCCCCAGATTTCAGTATCACATTCTGCTCTTAGTTAGACTAATTCTTAAAGTTTTTGATGCAGTTAAGGGGTTGGATGATAAATGCTGGCTGTCAATACTGCTGCGAAGCATCACTTATTTATTGAAATTCAACACCTTGTATGAAATGCAAGGAGTGGTGTTGTAGTGTATTTTCTATCCATCGTCTAAGTTCAGTTTAAAAGGACGTAAGTGTGTCATTTGAGAATCCTTCTCAGAGGACAGCATTTTAAATAGTTGGCAGTTTTAACATTGTTCTGTAGCACTGTGCTCAAATAACTATGACTATACATTTGGCGATGGGACCAAATTAGTAGTTTCAGGTAGGTGAAGAATTCAAAACATTATTTTGACTTTTATTGTTTGTAAGTTATCTCCAGTGGGTAGTGGCAGATAATCATTTGGCTCTTTGTTCAAAGCCAACTTTGGAATCCTGATTTGCTTTAAGAATAGTATTGTTATTGTTTCATCCTGTCTCAAGTGGAGATGACCTTTACTATGAGTCTATTCTCTGAAATTCCTACTGTTCACACTGAATATATTCAATGCAAGATTCTTCCCTTTCTTGACTAATGCAGTGGGAGACAGACTCATATACAGTATCTTTTATTGATCAGGAGAACTTCACTGCGTTTATACATGGGTATCTTGCTGAATTGAAAAACCTCTTCACATGTGTCATTCATTCGGCAAAGTTTTCCTGGCAACTGTTAGTAGAAATGCACTGTTAATTACTGGAAGTGTCAACTAAGTAGGATGTAGTAAGGATAAAGATGACATTTGCGACCTCAGTGTGCAGTAGAGTCAAACATTGTCAAATAAAGGATAAAGAAAGCAAAGCATTGTGAGAGGGAGGCAGTGAATATGAGGAAAGTTCACAATAGAAAAAAACAAAGAGAGAAAGACTTAAATAAAGTAAGAGAAAAATGAAAAGAAAGAAATGTATGAATGATTGAAGAAATGCTTTTTAAAGTGATCTCAGAACAATTTGCTGCCTGTAGGTTTGAGAAGTCAATGTTAAAACTGTTCAATATCAGCATGATAGAGATTGATTGGTACTATATCCACAATATTATACTTGTATTTCCATTCCAATATCTTTGTTTTATCTTTTTGCAGTGAATGTGACATCAATGTTGTTACTTTCAATAATTCGATAGACCATCACTGAAATTTTGTAAATGTTCATTACAGTCTAGTATTTGAATCAATCTATTGTTAGCTTTGTTCTTAGTTCCAAGTTATATGCAACTCCAACAGCAAAGAAATTCATTGAGATGCCTTATAGTATATAATGGTCTTTTTGGGTTTGACTGATGGCCCCAAATAATTCAAGAGAAATTGAGACTAAAGGATGACACCTTAAAATTAGAGATAGAATGGAGTGTTCTCAGGAATCATTCCTTCACACAAATTCTAATAGAACTTAGAAACTCCCTCATTAAATTGCAGTGGGTGCTAAGATTAAACTGAAACATTAAAGCAGAGTTAAGTACTGTTTTAGATGCTTTCAATATCAGGGATATGGACCGAAGTTGGGAAATGGAAATGTGGTACAGATTGGTCATTGAATGGGAGGAGGAGGTTGGGAAACTGAACGCCCTCAAAACAGTTGATTAGATGTTAGCAGTTATGCAATACATTTGTAAAATTGTTTTGAAAACAGCAGTGAAGTATAATTTGAGGGACAAAAGTTTTGGATAGGTAAATGCAAATAAAAGTGTTCTTGCTTATATAATGGATCTTGATATGTAGGATACAATATCAGAGTTTACAGATGACAGTCAACCAGGGTGAACTTTGAACTGTGAGGCAAATTTTGTGATTTCCAAAAGGTCAATGACAAGTTAGTGAAGTGGGAAGGTGATTGGCAGGTGAGGTTCAATGTAGGGAGGTGTGAGGCAAAGCACTTCGGTCAGAAGAACACTGAAGGGCAATATAAATTAAGGATTTCAATTCTAAAGGGGGCTCAGGAGCACAAGCACGTTGGTGTAGATGTACACAGATTACTGAAAGCAGCTGGACACGTGGAGGGAACTGTACTTAAAATATGCAGTGTGCTTGGCTTTATTAATGGGGTATAGAGTTCGAGAGAAAGACACTAATATTGAACTTGTACAAAGCACCTCAGTTCGTGTTTTATGTACTTTGCAGGCTCCACATTATAGGAAAAATGTGAATACATTGGGGAAAGTGCTGAAATAATTTCCCAGTGCAGGAAGGTTGGATGGGATGAAAGGCGTCCTTCTGCACTGTAACAATATTGCGGTTCAATGATATCCATGTTCCAAGAAATATAACTAAACTTTTGAAGTTTGCTGCTCTCAAATAAGTCTTTATAATTAGACAGTTGAGAAAAGACCAGCTAACTCAAAGACATTGTAGTCAATCAAATAAAAGTGTTAATATGAATAAAAGAGTTAGATCTACTTTTATTATATAATCATCAAGCACCAGATCCTGTGTTTTGATACAGATTGAAATAATGCCCAGGATCAAAGTCAGTTCTCAACTTCAGACATAGTACAATTTTGACAGTATTGTGTTTGCAAATGTGAAGCAGTGGGAAATTGAAGAGCAATTATGTAGAGAGATTGCTGATAGCTGTAAGAATAAGTGAGTTTTATTGATAAATTGGGACGGCCAGTGTTAAGAGCTTGGATGGGGATGAATTTTTTAAAATATGAATTTAGATTAGATTACATTACATTACATTACAATGTGGAAACAGGCTCTTCAGCCCAACAAGTCCACACCGACCCGCCACCCACCCATACCCCTACATTTACCCCTTACCTAACACTACGGGCAATTTAGCATGGCCAATTCACCTGACCTGCACACCTTTGGACTGTGGGAGGAAACCGGAGCACCCAGAGGAAACCCACGCAGACACGGGGAGAACGTGCAAACTCCACACAGTCAGTCGCCTGAGGCGGGAACGGAACCCAGGTCTCCGGCGCTGTGAGGCAGCAGTGCTAACCACTGTGCCACCGTGCCGCCCACGAAATATGTTCAAAAAAGTTTTCTGAATCACTATATAGATGGCCTGACTAGAAAAGGGGCAAAGCTGAACCTCCTCTTGGAAAATAAGGCAGAACACGTGACTGAGGTGTCAGTGAGGGTCATATTTGGACCAGTGACCATAATTCTATTAGTTTTAAAACAGTTGGAGGAAAGAATAGGCCTGCTCCGTGTATTAAATTCAAAGTGTGGGCAAAGCCAATTTTGATGGTATTAGACAGGTCTTTGGAAAGTTGATTTGGCGAGTTTGTTTGCAGGTAAAGGGATATCTGGCAAATGGGAGGCTTTCAAAAATAAGATAGTGAGAATTCAGGGGCAGCATATTCCTCCTCAAATGAAGGGCAAGGCTGGTAGGAATAGTGAACACTGGATGACTAGAGATATTTAGGCTCTGGTTAAGAAGAAAAAAAGAATATGTGTCAGGTACAGACAGCTAGGATTAAGTGAATTCCTTGAGCAGTAAACGGGGTATAGGAGTACACTTCAGAGGGAAATCAGAAGTCAAAAATAGGATATGAAATAGATTTGACAAATAAGGTTAAGGAGAATCCAAAGTGATTCTGCAAATATTTTAAAGGCAAAAGAGCAATTAGAGAGAGACTAGAGCCCCTTAAATATGCTTGAGGCTAGCTATGAGTATCATAGGAGATGGATGAGATGTTGATTATTGTACATCAGTACTTACTCTGGAGAAAGACATGGAAGCTCGGAAATGTTGGTAATAAATAAAGATGTCTTGAGAAAAGTCCAAATCACAAAAGGTGAAATCCTGGAGATCTTAAAAAACATAAAGGTAGTTAAAGCTCTGGAACCTGATCAAGTGTATCCCAGGACATCCCAGGAAACTAAGGAAGAAATTGTGGGGCCTAGCAGAGATATTTGTATAATCGATAGCTATGGGTAAAGTGCTGGAAGACTGGAGGGTGGCTAATATATTCCCGTTATTTAAAAACGTTTAAAGGAATAGCCAGACATGCACAAACGGGTGATGCCAGTGGTGGGTAAACCTTTGGAGGAATTCTGATATACAGGACATACATGTGTTTGGAAAGATATGGTCTGATTATGCATAGTCAGCTTGGATTTCTGTATTGAAAATCAAGTCTCACATACTTAATTGAGATTTTTTTTGAAGAGATAATCAAAAGGATAGATGAAGGCAGAGCTATAGTCTTTGTCTACATGGACATTAGCAAGGTCTTCAGCATGGTTCCACATGATAGAGTGTTTGGCAATGTTCAATTATATGGGATCCAGGAAGACCTAGCCAATTGCATATAAAATTGCCTTCACAGTAGGAGACATGAGGGTTGTGGTAGAGGATTGTATTTCAGTCTGAAGGCCTGTGACCAACAGTGTGCCATTAGGATCGACGCTGGGTCCACTGTTGCTTGTTGTTTATATAAATGGTTTGGATGAGAATGTAGAAGGCACGATTAAATAAATTTGCAGATTACACCAAAATTGATAGTAGAGTAAATAGAGAAGAAGTGATCCATAAGTTCAGACGTATTTTGATCCAATCAGCTGAGGAATGGCAGATGGAGGTTGAAGTAGTCAGGTGTGAAATGTTGCATTTTCTTAAGTTCATGGTGGAACCCTGGGAAGTAGAAATTCATGGAAACTGTACCATGTGGAAACAAATCATTAGGCCCAACAAGTCCACACTGACCCTCCAAAGACTATACCACCTAGACACATTTCTCTATCCCGTTACTCTATATTTCCCCTCACTGATGCACCTAACCAACACATCCCTAACCATTATGAGCAATTCCTTGAAAGTAGCCTCACAGGTAGACAGGGTGTTGATGAAGATGTTTGGCATGCTTGCCTTCACCAATCAGAGTATTGAATACAGGATTGGAACGTCATATTACAACTGTGCAAAGGAATTGGCAAGGCCACATTTGGAGTGCAGCATTTAATTTGATCAACCTGCTATAAGAAATATATTAAACTGGAAAGGGAGCTGAAGAGATTTACAAGGATGTTAATGAAACTGGAAGGTTTTAATTGGAAGGATAAGGTGGGATTTTTCCCCCTTGGAATGTACAAAGTCAAAGAGTGACCTTACATGAGGGCTGTAGATAAGGTGAATAGCCAAGATCTTTTCCCTGGGTAGTGGAGTCAAAAATAGAAGACATAGGTTTAAGGTGAAAGGAGAAAGATTTAAAAAGGACCTGAGGGGAAACATTTTCACAAAGGTGGTGATGCATATATAAATGAGCTGCCAGAGGAAATAGCAGAAGTGGGCACAATTACTGTGTGTAAAAGATGTGTTAACAAGTTCATGAACGGGAAAGGTTTAGAGTGATTAGGACCAAATGCTGGCTAATGGGACTTGTTCATTTGAGGATCTTGGTCGGTATGGATGAATTGGGCTGAAGAGTCTGTCTCTTTGCTACATAACACTATGACTCTTCTTATGTCAATCTGAAATATATATTTTTACTAAATAACAATAGGGTGAAGTAAAACAACAGATCACCTGGTTGAAATCGCTGTTAGTGTGACAGGAGGAGTAACAGGAAGAAAATTATTAACTCTCCATGATTAATTTAAATATAAAACACATGAATAAGAAATATAAGAACAGCTTTTGCCCTGCTGTAGTCAGACTTATGAATGGCCCTCTTATTATATTAGAGTTGATCTTTCTCTGCACCTTCTCTGTAGCTCTAACACTATGTCCTGCATTCTGTTCAATTACCCTGATGTATTTATGTAAGATATGATTTATCTGGTCAGGATAAAATATAATACTTTTCATTGTATCTTGGTACATGTGACAATAATAAATCAAATCAAATCAAATTAATGCTGCTATTGAATTGGTAACTGCTGTAACTCAAAACCAGTAACTTTTGAAAAGGAACCAACAGACCCAGTTCCTTCTTAATGAAACAGAGGAAGCAACATAAGGCCAGGAAGTAATCACTGATCACTTGAATCTGTTCCATCATTTCATTAAAGTACCGAATGTTACTAAGGATGAATGGGTTCTGGTATACATAGGATCTCCTTAGGGCTAAAAACATTAATGGGAAATAGAGCCGAAAGATTTGAATTACTTGGAGACACTGGAGAGACTGAGACCATTTCCTTAGGCTGCTAAGGGAGAGATTTAATAGAAGTGTTCAATGTCATGAAGTGTTTCAAATACATGGAGGTTTGGCAACCATAGAAACACATAATTTGTGTGACCTTTAATTTTTCTCTATATATCCTACATTTGGAGCCTTTATGTTCAAATCTTTGTGATCTAAACACTGGAATTCCTTCCATAAACCTTTCCACACCTATCTGTTGGGTCACTATAGCAATTTATTAAAGTCTGTCTTCTCATTGATAAATATCATACAGTTTTCTTTAGTTGTTAAGACTTTGGTAATGTGTCCAGAATATCTCTGACCCAGAGTTAAGTGTTGTTCAACTTGCCCTGATGTTGATGGTCTTGTGAAATCTTTATTTCATCAACTGCACAAGATAAATACCAATGTATTTACCTTATGAAGCACGACTTATTCCTCTCCTTAGCATAATGGCAAATTCCTAGTGACCTCAATTTAGGTAAGGTGTTGTGGCAATGCAAAAAGTATAAGCTGGTTGCTGGATTAAGTCCAGTGTGGACAGACTTCCATTTAACAAATGCATGAAAGAAACTGGGATCATTCTCTTTGAAGCAGAGACAGTGAGGTGGAAATTGAACTTGTTGTTATAATTATAATGGGCAATCTATAAAAGACAAGCAAAGTGTATCGACAAGTAAGCAGTGACACTAACAAATATGATGGACACCATGGCATATGACAGCATTTGAATTCGATAATAACATAATATCAGAAGAACTCAGCGCAGGAGTATGCAATTCTGCACTCGTCATGTAACATGATTCGGCTGATCTCATCTCGGCCTCACCTCAACTTTTCTGCCTGCACCCAATACTTTTTAACATGTTCCTACTTAAAAATCTGTCCCTTCCTTAAATTTATTTACTGTCCCTGTATTCACCTTACTCCATGATTGCGAATTCCACAGATTCATGATCCTACGAGAGAAGCAATTTTACCTCGTCTCTATTTTAAATCTGCTATTCTGCAGCCTAAATCCATGGCCTCTCATTTCAGATTGTCTCAGAAAGGGAAACAACTACTTTACATCTACTTTGTCAACTCCCTGTTAACACTTCATGTAGCTCAATTAGATCTCGTCTCATTCTCTAAACTCTAGCATCTATTGGCCTAAACTGCTCAATCTTGCCTTTACTTTCTGGAAAATACGTAGTGAACCTTCTCTGAATTGCCTCCACTGAATTACATACATCCTCAATTAACGATCAAAACCCAAATTAAAAGCTAACCTATTGACTACTACTGCTGATTGTTGTAAAAGCCCTTTTGGTTCACTATTGCCTTTTAGGGAAAGAAAATTTGTCATCTTTACCCTGGTCTAATGTACATTTGATTCCACGTCCATAGCAATTTCGTAACTCTTAACTGCTTCTGTGGCCCAGGCAGCGATCCTCCCATCTCATGAAGACATTTCAAACAAATGTTAATTGCAGCCATTGAACAGAAATGCAAATCTGAGGGAGAAGATCCCAGTAAAAGGGAAACTATTAGGAACAGACTCAAACTTTAGTTCTGGACTTTTCCAAATGGAAGTGCCAGGACAAATGTTTGGAGACAAGACTTCACATCCCATGACAGTATCTGAAAAATTTAAATCAAGTTAGTTGCAATTCTGGAATTAAAAACTAGGCCGACTCAGCAATGTTGACCTTGAACATTAAGGATTATTCTCATAATGTATTTTTTTTAGTTCAGTCCTTTAGGGAAGTGCATCTGATATGTATACACTGTTTAAATTATTCTGACTTCAGACTAACCAAATGTGGTTGACTATCAGTTGTCCTCTAAAATCGTTGGCAGTCAACCTCAATCATTTGAGAGCAATTTGAGCTGAGAAATATTATTCGTATTGTCAACAATGCTTGCATGCCAGAACAAATAAACAAAAAGTAAACTTCACAAATGACGTTACGAACATTTGACTGAATATCATTTGCAGGGCTTTTGAGGGGATAGCAGAGTGGTGATGAATTGAATATGTTACCAGTAATGAATTATATTCTTTATTTTCCTTTATTTTAATTCCATGTTCTAAGGTCATCTCTAATTTCCTTTCAAAATGAATGTCTTGCTGGGTCATTTCAGATCATTCACTTAAGAAGGAAACACATTGTAATGGGTGTGAACTCTCATGTAGGCTTATTAGATAAATAGAGTTGAAAAATGTGATGCTGGAAAAACACAGCAGGCCAGGCAGCATCCGAGGAGCAGGAGAATCGACGTTTCGGGCATAAGCCCTTCTTCAGGAATCCCGAAACGTCAATTCTCCTGCTCCTCAGATGCTGCCTGGCCTGCTGTGTTTTTCCAGCACCACATTTTTCAACTCTGGTACTCCAGCATCTGCAGTCCTCACTTTCTCCTTATTAGATAAATATGACAGATATCTTTCTCGAGAACATGTTGTCTTCTGTTCCCACAGCAATCGATGATAGTTCCGTGATCATTACTTCTGCAATGAGATTTATGGTCTAATGTTATTAGCTGAGCTCAAATTCCATCGAGGGCTTTAGCCTGTTAGTCGACTCACTACCACTATGCCACAGCTCACCAATTTGTCTAGTATCTTCCCTTATTGCTGTATCATTCCATGGCTGCACGCATTATATTTAAGATCACATTTCAGATATTAGACAAGAGTTGAATTTAGAAGTGCCTTCACCAATGAAACATTGTGAGCAAGAGTCCAATAAATTAAGGTAAGTAGGATAGCATGCTGGACCAGAATTCTGTTAAAAATTTCCAGATTAATAGGAAAATAACACTGGCAAGAGGCAGAAAGAATTAGATCAATAAAAGATTCAGATTATCATCTTTGCCGTCCTTGATTATTTAACTTAAAATGCTTCCAGTTTCTAATGTGATTAGATCATTAATTGATAATAATTAACATGTGGTCAGCAAATAGTTGAAAGCGCCAAAGAACTTAATTATTCTGTGTACGATTGAAATTCTCGTTAGAATTTCATTCTCATCCATGCTCTTTGCATTAATATTTACTTAATTCCCTCACAGAAGGTGCTATCAAGGAACCCAGCATCACTATTTTTCAACCCTCTCCAGAAGAAGTTAATAAGAAGCAGAAGGCGACAGTGGTTTGCCTCATATCTAACTTCTATCCAGACAATGTCAAGATCACCTGGCTCATCGATAATGAGATTCAGCAGGCCAATGACATAAGGATTCTGACTGATCCTAATTCCAGATCAGTGGATGGGAACAAATCCTACAGCATCACCAGTCGGTTAAGATTGGAGGCCCGTGATTTCGTCCAGCCTAGAAATGTTGCATGCAAAGCGGATCACTATACTTCAGAAAAAGCGATGACATACAATGCACATTTGACCATCAGTGTTAGTAGGTATTTGACTAAAACTCATTAAAATGTTCTGTGAGTTGCAAAGAATTTATACAGTTCCAGACTTTCAATTAAAAATATTCAATTGATAATTCCAGAAAAATCTAGACTCAGTTGCAACTGTAATGATGAATGTCAAAGTAAAGACTCATTTAAAAGACTTAACAGTTTGATAAGGTTTTGTGACTTACAACTTTGATTATCTGCATCTACACAATTGATACATAAAGTATTCTGATGCTAACAGCTTGTGTTTCTTTTTTTCTTTTCAGCAACCTGTGGTATTCGTAAAGGTGAGTCTCTAACTGTTTCTAACTGCTTCTGGACAACACACTAGAGGAAGGAGGGGAAAATCTTTTTAAAAATGCAGGGAAAATTTACCACAATAATTCTAGCAATGAGAGATTTCAGCTAATAAGTTAAAGGAGATGAGATTTTTCTCCTTGTAGGAGATTGTGGAGAGATTTGAAAGATTATTTCAGATTAGAGAAGGTAAATCAAGAAACTCTTTTCCCTGAGCTGATATCAGAAGAACTAGAGTAAGCTAGGGGAAGTAAATTGTGTGGAAATTCATGATTCAGAACATAACAATGGCCTGGTAATGCAGAGGACCTTTGTGGGAGTAGCGATGAGCTATTAATTCAAAAGGAAATTGAAATATTTGAAGGAAATAAATGATCAGAAAAGCAGACTGGAATTGACTAGTTTCTCTACAGAGAACACATATATATTCAATGGGTTGAATGTCTCCTTTTGTACCCTGAGATTTTAAATGATCGTGGCATTTGTTTTTGTTGATCTTGTTTAGTGGATGGGTATTGGCTTAGAAACTGCACAGAACTCAATGCTGCTTCAAGATCTTGCAGTTCAAATTGATATTTGATCCCAATTTTTAGCATGTCAGCATAAAAGAGACTCCTTCAAATAGCACATCTCCCGCTTAGTAAGCAGTAGGAGTGTAGGCCTCAATGATGAAGCTCACTTCTCTGGAGAAAGGGCATGAACATATTATCTTGTTACTCAGAGGAATGAACACAAATCACGATGATTCCTAATTTACACACTTCTGAGTTCCCAGTTCAGACATTGCTTTAAATTTTAGGATACAAAAGTTACTTTAATTCAAAGATGCCCAAAGAAAGCAGAATGTTTAAAATTAGATATGACATTTTGGAACAGACATTTTCTGATCAACTTGCTTCAGAGACTGAATTAGTGGTGCTGGAATAGCACAGCAGTTCAGGCAGCATCCAAGGAGCTTCGAAATCGACGTTTCAGGCAAAAGCCCTTCATCAGGAATCTGGTTTCCAGCATCTGCAGTCATTGTTTTTACCTTTTTGCTTCAGAGATGCTGGAGTGTAGGCCTCAATGATGAAGCTCACTTCTCTGGAGAAAGGGCATGAACATATTATCTTGTTACGCAGAGGAATGAACATAAATCACAATGATTCCTAATTTACACACTTCTGAGTTCCCAGTTCAGACATTGCTTTAAATTTTAGGGTACAAAAGTTACTTTAATTCAAAGATGCCCAAAGGAAGCATAATGTTTAAAATTATATATGACATTTTGGAACAGATATTTTCTGATCAACTTGCTTCAGAGACTGAATTAGTGGTGCTGGAATAGCACAGCAGTTCAGACAGCATCCAAGGAGCTTCGAAATCGATGTTTCAGGCAAAAGCCCTTCATCAGGAATCTGGTTTCCAGCATCTGCAGTCATTGGTTTTACCTTTTTGCTTCAGAGATGCTAGTACTCAGCCCTGGAGTCAATGGGACTTGAACCCAGGCATCTTGGTTAAGCATTAGAGACATTGTGGCACAAGAACCCCCACCTTGTTTGTATGAACTTACTATATTCAGGTAGGCCCTAGCGATAATTCTCTTGTCAAAGGTAGATCTTTTATGTTCTTGAAGATTGACACTAACAGTAGACTTCTGAAGTTCAAGTGTGTTATATTTTTAAACATATATATTGTTTGCTTTGAGAGAATCTAAATGTTGTTCACTATGATCATTTCACAGAAGAAAGAATCCAAAGCATGGGAACAGCAAAATTGACGTACTTGATCCTGTTCTGCAAAAGCATCTTGTATGCAGTGTTCGTGTCATTTCTTGCTTGGAAAACTAAGGTAGGATTGGACTGGCTTGTGATCTTCGAAATTTGTATGATAGATCTAAACTGTGTATTTGAAATAAGAATGAAAAAATGCATTTTACCCAGAGAATTGTGGTGTCTGAAATGTACTGTTTATAAGGGTAGTGGAGGCAGATAACCTCACAATGTTTAAAAAATGCTTGAATGAGCACTTGCAATATTACTAGACTGAGGGGCAAGTGCTGGAAAGTGGGACTTATGTAGATTTAGTGTAGCTTTGGCATTACAGATTTGATAGGCTGAAGAGCCTCTTCTGTACTGTATGATTCTATGATGTTTGTTCAACAGGTCTTTTTTTTGTTGATTCATTTGATGTGGGTATTTATTGAAAAGGATATTTATTGTCCAATCCTATAGCCTTGAACAAGCTGGTGATGAGCTGCCTTCTTGAAAGGCTGCAGTTCTTGTTTCTCCCTGACACCCAAAAACTTCAGTTTTGCTAAAGCTTAATGTTGCTATCTTCAGTCAATTGTTGCCTTGATATCAAGGGCTATCACTCTCATCTCACATACAGATTCATCAGTTTACATTTGTATTTTATCCCATGCTTTTCCAAATAAAATTCTATTCCACATTCATTTTAACTGCTCCCGATATCTCTGAAGTTATTGTGGAAACTCACCTATTCATTATTAGAATTATGAAAAAATAATAACAGAGAAAGAGATCATTTGGCACACCTTGTCCTATCCAATGCTCATACACTACACTAACCTGCTCCGATTCCATTTAATCTAAACTTTCTCGTGACTTGGCCTTCTTGCATTTGTCTACCTTTCAAATAAAGATGTCTATGCTATCACCTCAGCAACTCTTCACAATTGCAGATGAAAATGAAAAGCAGAAACAGAATTTATTTTGACCTATCAACCTCATTCTTCCATTTAATTCAATAAATGGTCAATTCTGCCTGATCCTCGAGTCTTTCATTCTGTTAATCCCTGCTTTAATGTAACCTGTTGGGGTACATGCTCATTTACCTTGTGAGAGTTGCATTTGTTTTTGAGGTTAGCTCACATTCTTCTAAATTCCATGGAACATAATGCTTTCCTACTAATTCACTCACCTTTGGCCCATCCCTTCATCTTGGGACACAATTATTTTGCATGCCTTCCTAAGTCAGGTTTATCCTTCCTTCTAGAAGGAGACCAAAATGGTGTATGGTATTCCAGGTGTTCCCTGGGTAATTACAGCAAGACATTCTTTCTTTTAATCTTGAATTAAATTGCAGCGGGTGACTTCCATCCCTAATTCTTTGCTCTCTCTGCATGTTCACTATTTGTTAATTGGGCACAAGGGCAGTTGGATCACTCGCACTACCAAGCTTTTCCAGTACCTTAAAATTTAATTAAAAATTTGCTTTTCGCCTTTTCCTACCAACTTCATATAATAAAAATAGAAATTGCTGCAAAATCTTAGCAGGTCTGTGGAGAGAAACCAGTGCTAATGCTTTGGGTCCAGTGACCCTTCTGCAGAATTAGATTGTGTGAAGTACAGATAAAGTGCTGCTTCACCGAGATGGTGTATTTGAATACTGATCAGGGAGGAAGTAAACAGGTAGGTATTGCACTTTCTGCATTTGCAGGGGAAGGTGCCGCGGGGTCATTTGGAGTGAGGGATGAGTGGACCAGGATGTCCTGGAAGGCTGAAGGCTGAAAAGAGAGGGGAGGGGAATATGTGTTAGGTGATGGCATCCAACAGAGATTCTGGAAATGGCAGCTAATGATCCTCTGGATGTGGATGCTGGTGCGATGGTAGGTAAGGCAAGGAGGACCTATTGCTGTTGTGTGATAAAAGAGAAGAGGTGAGAGCTGATATCCGGGAGATAGGTCCGACCCGGCTGAGGGCTCTGTCAACTATGGCATGAACGAATCCTTGGTTGGAGGGGTTTTTTTTAGATTAGATTAGATTACTTACAGTGTGGAAACAGGCCCTTTGGCCCAACAAGTCCACACCAACCCGCCGAAGCGTAACCCACCCAGACCCATTCCCCTACATTTACCCCTTCACCTAACTTTTCTTTTGGATTGTGTGAGGAAACTGGAGCACCTGGGGGAAACCCATGCAGGCACAGGGAGAATGTGCAAACTCCACACAGAGAGTTGCCTGAGGCAGGAATTGAACCTGGGTCTCTGCTGCTGTGAGGCAGCTGTGCTAACCACTTTGCCACCATGCCACACCAAGTGCTTTAATAACTTCATGGTATAGTTTGTCTACCACCTTCTTGGCCAATCTCCTAACCTACATAAAACCTGTCTCCCAAAATGCATCCCCCTCAAAAATGATCAAGATTTGCATTAGCAGGCAGCAGTGAGAATATGAGAGATATTTTACTATGTGGAGAAGTGTTATGATTAGACAGCACTGCTTAAAAGGAAGGTTAATAGAAGGAGATTAAGTTATAATTTTCCAATGAGAGCAGAAGAACTGCTTTGAGCAGGGACAGAACTTGGAAAGTGGAGAATGAACAGGATAACTGGATAGCTCATTCAAAGTACTAGTAGGGGTACAATGGACAAGATATCTTCATTAAATATTCTGTCATTATATGATCCTCCTGATGGTAATATGTCTGTTTTCTTATTTGGTAATAGATCTCTTCCAGCAAGCGGTTTGACTGATCATCATAAAGCACTGAACTCAATGAATGGATAATAGCCGAACACATGAAAGAGGGAGAAGAGACAAAGCAAGTGAATTGTGAATATCGATGGGTAACTTTATCCAGGCCATTCCTGCTGCAATCCTGAAACTTTGATCTTTTCCCTGACTCTCCAACAGTGTTGCTTGAGATTATCAGATTAAATTTATGCCTTGACTTGCTTTTTCAACAGAAATAATTATTTCATAGTCTAATTTCTTTAAGTGTCTGTGCTTTGAATAGATTAAATTTTGAGGGTGCACCATTCCCATTCCAGTCTGTCATTCATTATCAAACGCTAGCCATTTTAAAAAAATCTTTAAGTAGAATTAGGGAGATTAAAATGCAAGAGGAGGATATTCAATGAATCATCCATGTGCCTGTTCTTTCAATGTCAACCATGAGTTCCAATAATTACAAGGCCAACAGTATCAGTTTCTCTAATCCATCTATGCAGGTGAATTTCTGCATGCGAAATTGCATTTTCATAAAGCAATGTATATTATGAAGTAGTATAAAGCCTTTTGTAACTTAAGATCCCTTTAATGCAACTGTCAATGCTAATCACCTCATAGATTGCAATGAAAATGGAGATTAGAATCATGCATCATTTGTAACAGTGTTCAGTAGATAAAGTATAGTCAAGTAATGTGTAATTTTGTACATATTGCTGTTTGTTAATTGTTTAAGAAATAAAAAGAACATTTTAAAAAAAATAATTGAACTTCTCTTCATTATTATTTGAATTTTGTCCCACGTCCTCTGCATTACAATTCCTAGGTATCTTACAATATGTATTTTGTTGAATGCTGTCGATGAAAGTATCAAAGGATAACACATGGAAAAAGATGTACAAGGAAGTTACCTTTATTATCCTTCAAAAAGAAGAGATGGAATGGTGCCATTATCATTAGAATATTAATCTAGGGACCCAGGTAATTTTCTGGAAACCTGGGTTGTAAATCTACTATGGCAGAAGGAGAATTCTTTAAAAAAAGGTCTAAAATTGGGAGTCTAATGACAACTGTGATAAGCAGTTTGATAACTTGGAAAGCAGTGATGGAATGCTTAGAGTCAGCACAGTCATGAAAGGAAAATCATGTTTGACATATTTATTTCGTTTTTGTGAGGATAATTAAAAGAGTTGAAAAGGGTGAGCAAGAGCTTGAGGTTTATTTGGATTTTCAGAAGATCCACAAAATGTTCCCACATAAGATATTAGACTTACATTAGTGTGTAAAATTAGGGCATATGGGATTGGGGATCGTGTGCTGACCTAGATTTAAAAACTGGTTGACAGACAGGAGTAGAAATAAACGGATCTTTTCCAGAGTGACAGGCACTGACTAGCAGAGTTTCTTAGTGAACAGTGCTCAACCCCAGCTACTCGCAATATATACTCATAATTTAGATAAGAAACTAAAATGTTTGCAGACAGAGCCAAACTTGGTGGAGAGTGCACTATAATGATGAGGCAGAGATGTTTCAGTGCGACTTTGACAAGTTGAGTGAATGGGCAAATGCATTGTGAGTGAAGTATAATGTGAATAAGTGTGAGGTTATCCACTTTGGCAGCAAAAATAAAAATTATAAAAATAACGATAAGATTATTACCCGAAGAATGACAGATTAGGGTGGTATAGGAAGGATAATATTAAACTGGAAATCATTCAGAAAAGATTTGCCACGATGTTGCTGGGAATAGAGGGATTGAATTAGAAGGACAGCCTGGATAGGCTGGGGCATTTTTCACTAGAGCATAGGAGATTGAGAGATGACCTGATAGAGGTTTATATAATCATGAGGGGCATATATAAGGTGAATAAAAACCTCGGGTGGGTGAGTTCAAAACTAGGGGGCATGTTTTTAAGGTGAGAAGAGAAAGACTTGAAAAGAACCTGAGAAACACTTTTTGACACAGAGTGTGTCATATGTAGAATGAACTGCCAGTTGAAGTGCTAGATGCAGTTACAGTTACAACATTTAAAGACATTTGGGTAAGTACATGAATAGGAAAGATTTTGAGGGATATGGGCCAAACGCAAGCAAGTAGAACTAGTTTGGTTTTGGAAACTTGATAGGCATAGATGAGTTGGACCAGAGTCTATTTCTTTGCAGTATGATTCTATGACTCGAGGCACAATGATAACTAGATAACCTTGTACACCAGTCACTGAAAGTAAGCTTGCAGGTGCAGCAGGCACATGAACAAAGCAAATATATATTGGCCTTCATAGCAAGAGGATTTGAGTACAAGTACAAGATGCCTTACTACAAATTTACAGCTAAAAAACATACCAGGGGTCTTAGCTGCAGTTTTGGACTCCTTATTTAAAGTAGGGTGTTCTAGCTATGGAGTGATTGTCCTAAAGGTTTAGTAGATGCATTCTATGGTTGGCAGGATTGGTGTATGAAGATGGAGTGGATCGATCATGACTTATGTAGTGGAGTTTTGAAGAATGATTGGGGCATCTCATAAATAAAACTATAAAATTCTGGCAGGCCTAGAGCAGGTAAAACAGGAAGGAAGTTCCCAATTACTGGGAAGTACAGAACCAGGACTCACAGTCTTAGGATGCAGGGTAGGCCACTGAGATGAGGAGAAACATCTTAACCCAGAGAGTGGGAAACCTGTGATAGTGTTAGGGGCTAGTGTTAGGGTTCACCCATGGAATTCTTTTCCAGAGAAAGCAGTTGAGGCTAAAAGTTTCTGAATGATTCTCATTGTCCTTTTGTTTTCTTTTAATTTCCATTCAAATCTTGCCTTGTTTATTTCTTGCTCTTTCTCTCTCTCTGTCTCTATATATCTGTCTGTCTATCTATCTATCTATTTATCTATCTATCTATCTATCTATCTATCTATCTATCTATCTATCTATCTATCTATCTATCTATCTCAGATTGCCTTTCTTTTACTATCCCTCATTGCATGCCAATGTCTCTTACTTTTTCTGTTTCTCTCTCTGCCCACTGTCCCCACACTCTCTCGCATGAATTCAATTGTGTTCCTAATCATGTACCTTCTCTTTTCCAATATTATTACCTCCTTGTCTTCTTACCCACCAAACTCCCACCTTTCCCAGCTCCCCCAGTCACTCTGAATATTTTCTTCAAGGGAAATGCAAAGTGCAACAAATGTCCTTTGACAGTGAGAAGAAGGAAGAGTGAAGAGAAAGCTTATTGGCATACTATAAAAATAGTAATTTTACTTTTGGGAAAGCTATAAACTAAGTGCAAAAGGCAATCATGTCTTTTGACTTTAAAGATGATATCAAGGAAAACACATTGCTGAAAAATATTGCTTCAAAACAATATTTGAATTGCAAATGGAAAGAAAAACAAGCCGTAGTGTAGTGAAACACATGTTGAACGGAAGTTGTGGGATCTGAGTTTTCAAATGGCGTGGTACAGCTTTCTGCTGAGAGGTTTCGAATGTAGGTCATTGCATACAAGTTTCTCTCTGTGGTTTAACGGAATGGGCTAGCTACAGTCAAGTTGCTCTCTGTTTGGAGGTGCATTGCCTGAGATAGTGCTGTCTCTTCTCTTTTTGAGTGATAAGAATCATGAATGCCTACCACCTGCCACCTCCATGGAAAAAACTCGGTAAAAACAATGACTGCAGATGCTGGCAACCAGATTTTGGATTAGTGGTGCTGGAAGAGCACAGCAGTTCAGTCAGCACCTGAGGAGCAGCAAAATCTGGAAGGGCTTTTGCCTGAAACGTCGATTTTGCTGCTCCTCGGATGCTGCCTGAACTGCTGTGATGCTGCCTGAACTGCTGTGCTCTTCCAGCATCACTAATCCAAAACCTCCATGGAAAGCAATGCAGCTGCTGGGGATGCTTTGAAGTCATTAACACATTTCTTCAGCTAAATATCCATTTTTTTTTATACAAACATGCTTCTTATTTTCATTTTTTTTCCATATAATCAGTTTTTTCCATCCATTTTGGTTTTCATAACTTTACTTATTGATTCTTTTGTTCCTTTATTAAATGTCTTTTGCAAAATCACATTTGCCCCTTCTGCCTGCTTTGCTTCTATCAACTCTTTGCCCATTATTTTCTATCCTATTCTTTCTCTTTACTTTTTATCTATTTTTTCTTCCCTGGTTGTTTGCCTTTCTGACAGCTTTCCTTTCATGTCTTCAGTCCATTACATTTCCTCCTATGGCCTCCTTTTCCCACTTTTCTCATTGATTTATTTTTTTGTTCCCTTGCGTTTAAATAATTTCAAACTGGTATTCCTCCTCACTTCTTTTCTCACCAAGGCCTCATATTTGTTTCTTCACTTCCATCTTATCAAAAAAAAACTCATCATTGCCTTTATTTTCACCCTGCTTTCATCTCAGGATGAACGCACATTTTAAATTATGGTTTCTATTGCTACTTAATTATCACATTATCAGATTTGCTGTGTATAAGAGAGAAAGAAAATGAGACACTGAGAATGGGAGGAAACAATAGAAAGATGGGACAGAGAGAAAGAGAAAGAAGACAACAAGAGTTTGGAAACTAGGTAGATAGAGTGATCAGTTGGCAGACAAATAGACACATGAGTAAATCAGGAGAAAGATAGATGGATAGATAGATAAAGTTTGGTACTGAAACTTGCAATGCAATAGTAGGAAATACAGGCTGTCTGCAAAAGAGCAAGGATTTAACAATGAATTACAATATCAGGGTATGGAAATGCAAACACCTATAGATCTATTCAATTAGTAGTAAGTCCTGAATACATATTAGGGGTTTCATCTGGCACTGGTTTATCATCAATGTATTTTATTTGCTTTATGTAAATAAATCTGTATAACTCTGTGAAAAAAAAGGAACATAAATTTTGACTGTTATTCTGACGCTGCCTGAAAGGATAATATTTTGTGCTGAGTTTTGATGTTCATGCAAAGGATTATTTTGCCATCTGTGTCAAATGACCATGGTTTTTCCATTAATTCTTGATTTAAGTTTCATATAGAGACTACAGAAACTGCTGTTCAGTTATTCAGAGCAAATAAATCTACAGTGAAATTCCCCAGCTGGTACAAATGTAAGGTGCGGGGGTTAGGTGGCAAGGAAATATCATTTATCTGCCATGATGAGAAACCTGAAGTTCTTATCAGAGTGTAGAAAACTAAGCTGCCTTTTATCAAATGGTACTGGGATGATGGGAATATCACATCGTGGTTACTCAGCTTTCGGCTCTACACATTAGGAAGGTCTTCAGTGCCTTAGCAATGATATAAAAGGCATTTGCAAGAATGGTACCAGCATGGATGGACTTCCAGTTGCTGGATGGATTAGAAAAGCAGTGATTATTTGGTGAGTGTGGCAAAGTTAAGGAGTTAAGATGGAGAAATGTGAGAGAGCTACTAAACATAAGAGTGGACTTGATAGCGAGACTAGAGAGAAGCTGCTTCCTTGGAAGTGAGGTCAGTCAAAATATGACACGGATTTCAGACAAAGGAGCTGGAGGAACCTTTTTGTGAAAGGGTTTTTGAAATTGAAAAATAATTTTGAAAATTTAATTTGACATGTATATGCTGAGCACGGAACAATTTGCGAGTTGAATAGATCTCTCTTAGGATGGACTTCATTCTGTACTGTATCATTTGATGACTGTAGTTGTGAATTTGGGAAATAACAAATGAATGCTTGCTTCTCACCTAAGCATGAGCAAATGATTGCCAGAATTTCTATTATTATGGCTGTACTAACTGTGATATTGATATTAATGAGCAATCATATGAAGTGATACATACTGTGCGCAAGTACATATCAAGTTAATTTCCTTACTGAGTTGCTGGGTTTCCAAGCTGTCACCCAATTGCCCTAGCATGTGATCACAGGACCATTCAGTCCTTTGAGCATCTACTGCCATTTGAGAGCATTGTAGTGTGATTCCAACTAAGTTCAAACCGGCAAATATTGTCATTAAAATATTTTAAATATTTTCAAATTACTGTGCAGCCTCAAGAATGTACTGGGCAAGTCAAATTCCACTGCTGTTTGTGTGAAGAAGTTGGTCATAACATCATCTGGGATGACCCTATCTCATTTTAATGATGTTTGGTTTTATTCAATAAGCCGCCCTGAAAAATTAATTGTTTTCTGTTTAACTTCCAAATCATCTGATCAATATGAAGTCTTATCATCTCAAAGAAATGTAATGCCACAAAAGAAAGCATTAGGAACATAATTGTCTGAGCTCCTGACCATATGATTCTAAATACTCTCTTATAGAAGAGAAAACACGTCCAGCCTCTTAATGTGACAGAATGGTTACAACACAGAAGTAGACCATTCTGCCCCTGAGTCAATGCCGGCTGTATATAGGAATAATTCAGCAAGTCCCAGTTTTCTATCTACGCATCATTTCAATTAGTTAGCTTGAACACCTGCAAATCTGTCTGTACTCTTCAGTTTTAATGCTCATCTGGAAACGTTTAATAAAATGCAGCAACATTATCAAATTACACAGAAAGCAAAAACAGAACGCAAACAAGCAGGATGTGTGGTTATCAAAGTACAGCTGCAATGTTTTCAATAGGTCAACAGGTGCAAAATGTGCAGAACGTCAGCCTGGTGTGTGAGTTTAACAATAAGTGAGTTAGAACATCAAACGCTGATTACAGAAGCAAACCCACAGCCGTTGTGTTTTTTCACCAGAGAGAATGAGGCAGAACATTACCTTAAAGGGTAAGTTAGCAGAGTGATCATTTGACTAGGCTAGTAATCTAAACGTGTGAGCTAATAATAGAGTCATAGAGTCATAGAGATGTACAGCACGAAACAGACACTTTGGTCAAACTTGTCCATGCTGACCAGATATCCCAACCCAATCTAGTTCCACCTGCCAGCACCAGGCCCATATCTTTCTAAACCCTTCCTATTCATATACCCATCAAGATGCCTTTTAAATGTTGCAATTGTACCAGCCTCCACCACTTCCTCGGGTAGCTCATTCCATACATGTACCACCCTCTGAGTGAAAAGGTTGTCGCTTCGGTCTCTTTTATATTTTTCCCCTCTCATCCTAAACCTATCCCCTCTAGTTCTGGACTCCCCCACCCCAGAGAAGAGACATTGTCTATTTATCATATCCATGCCACTCATGATTTTAGAAACCTCTATAAGATCACCCCAGCTTATTCAAACTCTCCCTGTAGGTCAAATCCTTCAACTCTGGCAACATCCTTGTAAAATTTTTCTGAACCCTTTCAAATTTTACAACATCTTTCTAATAGGATGGAGACCAGGACTGCACATAGTATTGCAAAAGTGGCCTAACCAATCTTGGGATATGAGATCAGAAGCTGTCATGACAGATAATTTAATCTGTGCATTGAATGCCAGTATTGATATTTTTAAAAAATAGTTTTAGAATGGGGCCATAGATCATTATAGAAATCCATTGGAATAGGGGGGATCATTTAGCCCCTCTCAGTGATTCCATCATTCATATCTGATCTGAAGCTTAACTCCTTGTATCCAGCTTTAGGCATTATCCCTTGAGACTTTCCTTAACAAAACATTATAAATCCCAAAATCTATTTTAACAACTGATCCTGAATTTGTTGCTGTTTATCAAGATTGCCAAAATCTACTCCATTTCATGTGTAGATGTGCTTTCTAACATGTCTCCTGAATGATCTGGTCCTAATTCTCAGGCTATGATCCCTAGTTCTGGTATCCTCAAACAGTGGAAATATTTATCTTTATCTACCTTGTCTTTTCATGTCACTATCTTGAAGTCTTCGATCAAATCATACCTCGACCTTCTAAATTCTACAGAAAAGTAATTAATGCTTCACGAATGTCCCTAAAGCATGGTACTGGATTAGTGGTGCTGGAAGAGCACAGCAGTTCAGGCAGCATCCAAGGAGCAGCGAAATCGACGTTTCGGGCAAAAGCCCTTCTTCGCTGCTCCTTGGATGCTGCCTGAACTGCTGTGCTCTTCCAGCACCACTAATCCAGAATCTGGTTTCCAGCATCTGCAGTCATTGGTTTTACCTCCTAAAGCATGGTAACTTGCTGGTCTTAAATGATCTGGTCTATGAGTCCATACTCACTATGTAGTTGCTTTCAAGAATGATATAGAAAGCCACAAAACTGTCAGGAAGATCTGTAACTAGCGCACATTGTCTGGCTCAGGAAAGTAGATCATAATTGTCTTTACAAGAACAATAGAATTGACAATAAATTCAGTATTTTCCACATGCTTGCATAGTGAATGAAAATTAAAGGGCTTACTCAAACCATGAGTACCTAAACATGTGTGTATCTAGTATCCCGCCTCTCGACTTCCCACTAAGACAAAAGGTGCTGTATGTTTCCATCATTCCCCTCAATGATCTGTGTTTAAATACTCATTTGAGTGACCAATCTACAATTACTTTAACGTGCTGTCAACCATCCATATCCGTCATTAATATCTGTGCTGTCTCCTGCATTACTAAATCCTGAACTTACATAGCATGCTAATGTATCTGTCATATTATTTCTTCCAGAAAGATTCATCCTTTGCATATTTTGACCTATTTTTGGTTGCCCCTTTGTCCTTGAACTCTAATGTGTTTCCTACATTTTGCTTGGTTGCTGACTTACTTTCTACCCTCTATAAACTTGATCTTACACCAAAGACTGTCACCTAAGTCTCAACTCATATCGGGTCACATTCTCCTATCCATAGGTACTCACTGACATACATGACCTTTTCATATATCAGCATCTTGTTTTGAAAAACTTTGGACTTGTTTTAAAATATTTGAAATGCTCCCTGAATCTGCAAATTGCTCCAAATCCACAAACCCCTGAGATACTCGTATTCTTCAATTCACCTAACTGTGGTCTCTTGGGCTACTCAATTAACTCTTTCCACTGCCTCTCCACTGCTCCCCACACCTGGATGTTATTTCCTCATTGAAATTATTCCTTTAACCTGCTTGACCAATCTTTTGATCTTTTGACCTGTTATCAATTTATGTGACTAATTTAACATTTTTAATGGAAATGTGAAAGGTATGTGGGTTTATTAATAATTCTACATAAGTTCTTAAATTGTTTGTTTATGCCTGTACGCCTTGCATTGGAAGGGGGTCAGTTAGCTCAGTTGGTAGGTTTACATTTACCTTCAATATTTTGTGGTTCCACTGCTTTCTGGCATATTTCAGCTCCTGTATCTACTGTGAACTTCCAGCAGCTGCTGATTTCTCATTTTGAAACTCTTATCAAGTAAATTTTGCCTATGATTTCTTAAAGATTTAGGTCCTACGTCTGCTATGTGTTTCCCATTTTGTGAGCTTATTCCTGCCTTTGCTGTGCATTTTCCCCAGTTCTTGCATTCACATTGTAAATATCCCTCAAATGGGGTGCTGAATTACATAGGTTTATAAAAAAGAACAACTGGTGGAAGGTTTGGTTTATCACAATGCATAATTTGAATAAATCATTTACTATATTTACTATACTTTGCAGACAGATGGGTGACAGTGAGGGGGACTGGGAGGAAGCAGCCAGAGCAGGGATCCCCTGCGGCCATTCCCCTCAAGAACAAGTATACCGTTTTGGATACTTGTGGGGGGGGACGACTTACCAGGGGTAAATAATGGGGCTCAGGCCTCTGGCACGAAGCCTGTCCCTGTTGCTCAGAAGGGAAGGGTGGAGAAGAGCAGAGCAATAGTAAT